>NW_019739974.1:93870-126746 GCF_002891405.2 Cryptotermes secundus
TTTTTTTTTTTCCCCCCCCCTCCCGGCACTACAGCCCCAGTGGGCCTAGGCCTACCTCCATGAAAGTCTCCATTTCACTTCAGTTTTACTAGATCTTAGACATACAGTAGGACTCCTTTGGCAGGTGATCAGCTCGTCGCAAGGCCTCTACCTGTACACACACACAGAAAAATGCACACAAACATCCATGCCCTGAGTGAGATTCAAACCCATGATCCCGGTTTCCGAGCGAGCGAAGACAGTGCATGCCTTAGACTGCTTGGCTACCGTGACTGGCGAATGAGTGTTTACTTTGTAATATTTACATCTTCAGTGTCATTCTGTACTTGAATGTGGGTACCTTTAATTTGTTATTCTGCATGTCAGCGCAGCATAAATCATGTGCTATCACAGTGAAAACAGATATAAGTGGCACTGCAAACAAAATGTTACTTGTCATGCCCTTTATTGCTCTAAAATGTGAGCTGCTGACAGAATGGTGAAATACAGAGGAACCCACATGTAATGCACCTCAATTTAAGGTTTTCACTTATTTAATATTACATTTCAGTGATCCTTGGTCCGTAATCTCAGTGTTAAATTTCCTCCATTTAATATTTTTGTCAATTTTAATAATCATGTCCAGTGTTCACCAGAGACACCTTAGTTGGGATTTTTACTGTATACCATAAATAAGTAGGTTCCTGCTGTTGTATGTAAGGAATCTGAAGGAAGATTGTTTGCTGATAATAGAGTTTTTCTTTTTTCTTTTCTCTATCAAGTTCCTGATTTGGCATTATGATTCATACATAGTTTGGCTATACAGAATAGCTGAAGTCCCTTTGAAGTGTGCAGTGTTTCACTGGGTACATTGAGATGACCACAGATGTTCACTGTTTGATTTTGGAATGATTTATACATTTCCTTGTTTTGCATTGGCTGAATGATTATTGATCATAGAGTCAGTTTTTCTTGCTATTTTGAATTCTCATTATACTGGACTTCCACTGTACTTTAATTTTGCTTCAAACATCTGTGCTTGGAGCCATTTTTCATACTCTGAGTCAGTAGGCTGTTAAGGAATTTAGTGATCGAGTGCTTTGTGTGGCATTGCTAAGTGGGCTTTGGTAATGTCTTTTGGGGCTAGAACAGTTCACATAGGTGCTGTTGTCCAGTCTCATGTAACCTTTGCTTTATGTGAGTATGGGAGAGTAACAGATGGAATGTGACTGTGTCTTTATATTCGTTGATGAAGAAGGCAAATATGTTCAAATTAGTTTGGTTTGGAGCCGTGTGGAATTATGCATCTGCAGTATATGTGACAATAATTTTGGACTTTGTTCACAGGTCATGTGTTACATAGCATGGTTCGTGAACGTAGAAGCCAGTTTCTGGATCGGGTGACTCAGTTCTGTTCTGGTAACTGGAGAGAACGTGTGTTCCAGGTGAATTTTAAGATACATTTAAAATAGAACTTTCTGTGTTGTTATTTATGTATATAATGTGCAGTCATGGAATAGGAAATGTTTGCATCCTTCTGCTGCCATGCCTTCCTTTCCCATCACCTCTTATGTTATAGGCAGACATGTGCAAGCCTCAAATTTTTTAGATTGAGTCAAGGAAAAGAATTTCTCAGTCTCAGTGTACATGTTAGTTTTCATTCTTGAACTTTTAGAACTTTTTGATAAATGCTTTTGTTTGCATGTCAGTATCATATCCGTTCACTGAACCTTGGACAGTGTTGGAAGTAAATGTAATATGTGGTTCCTTTCAGCAGTTAGCTGCACTTCCATCTTCAGTTGATTTTCGTTAAACTGAAGTATTTTTTATGTTGGTTCCAATGAAATCCAGAGCACTTCAAATACTTGCTTCTACATCAAGTATTAGTCAGTATAATGACAGTTGCCTGAAAAAATAGAAGTAAAAGCCAACCACTGGAATGTTATGTGGTATAAACAGTTTCAGGACCCGCCTCCAGATACCTGAACATGGAAAAATTTCTACTAAAATTTTATCTTTTTCATTTTATGTTTTTATTCGAATTTCTTGAAATTTCATTGTGTATGGATGAAGTACTTATATTTCTTATAATTTTCTCACAATTTTAAATATATTGTAACGTGTTTCGTTACAGAAGACGCCGTAGAGATGGTTAATTGGTTTATTTAACAATCTACAAATAACGGCTACAATTAATTATCACAATATTACGGGTTTCCACACTTTACAAACCCTACAACAAAATCTCTTAACACGATCTTCACTTGTCTTCACGTACTAATAACGCGGGAGCTATACAAGTCTCCCTGAATTACACACTTTCACTCGTAACACGCCGCTGGCTAGATTCCAACTCTGCTCGCAAGATGCTGCCGTGAGAACTGTTGATAACACACTCGGCGACTGTCACAGTACAACTGACTGTGAATAGCCTTCGCTGCTCCTCATGTAGCCTCGATCGGACAATACTGAAAACGGCCACGTAATAAGCACCCTTGTTGCCTGGCGCTGTGTTGCTAGCAACGCTAGCGGTAGTAACCGCTGTTACTACCGTAACAATCCTGTTGCGTCACCGTTACGTTACCATGCGGAGGAGGGGGAGGGGAGCGCTGACTCACCCTCCGCGTCACTGCTGGTGGGAGGGGTTCTCCTTTGCGCAACATGTCACAATATTTTATCACCTCTACCAACAGAGGGCTATGCAGTTGACAGTATAAAATGGTGGAGGTGCCAAGTATGTGGGATTTATCTGAATGGTGCTTGTTCTTATTATTTTTTATTGCTAATACGGAAGCTCTATTGGCTGCTAGTAAGGAAATTGGTCTAGAAGTAAACACAGGCTAAACTAAGCATATTGCCTTGACTCATTGCATGAATGTAGGGAGTCAAAACCATACTGCGTAGATACAGTCAACTCTCGATTATCCGGGCTAATGGTGGGGATGGNAACCTTTAAAATGAGTCATGTTTAGGGATGACAGTAACAAATTACAAATACATTCATAAAGTAATTCAGGTCAGGTTAAATTCAGAGAATGCGTATTACCATTTAGTTCATAATCTTCACATCTGTAGAAAAACAAAGATTAAAATATATTTTTTTCGTTATTTGTGTAAGTATGAAACTTATCTTTCTCACAAAGAGCAACATTTTGGAACAGGGTCCAAAGGAGAATATTTGGACCTGAGAGGCAGGAAGTAACAAGAATCTGGAGAAAATTTCTTAATTTGGATGTTCATAGTTCTGTACTCTGCACTAGATATTGGAGTAATTGTGACAGGGAGGATGAGGTGTCCACTACTTGTAGTAATCATGGGAAATAGGAGAAATGTGTATAAAATTTTGGCCAGAATGGTTGAAGGAAACACTGAAGCATAGAGCAGGTAGTACTAAAATATATATTAAGTAAATAAGTGGGAGCATGTTTGGCCTAGTGTAGGGGCCAGTGGCATGCTCTTGTAAACATTGTAATGAACATTTGGGTCCTGCAGATTATGGAATATCCTGGCTATTTGAGAATGTGTGAGGTTCTTAAGAAGGACTCCACTCCTAGGAGTTGCTGATGTAATTGTTTAGTAGTTAGAGCTGTATATATGTATATAGTTAATATAGATGGCTATTTACAGTGCCCAACATAATTTCAGTATGGTAATGACCGTCCTTCTTTTCATGGTTCCAGATTTTTCTGCCATATTTCTAATGGTATTTTAGTACTGGTCAGTTGATTTCTTATATATAATGGTTACATACTATTTCTTCTTGCTCTGTTGCAGAGAATCTTCACGACTCGTGATCATCAACAAGGAATGTCACATTCACATTTTGTCAATTTTCAAGGATTTTCTGATCCTCCACTGAGACTGCCTACACCAAGTGAATTGTTACCTCATGATGAAAGTAGGTCACTAGAAAATAGACACCAAATATTGTAGTTAAGTGATGAGGATCCTTACTTTGTATTCAAGAGTTCAGTGATCAAAGTCACAACCTTGTGACTGTCATGACTCCAGTTTTTCATACTTCTCAGCCTCATCTGGCAGATGTTGTTATAGTGCCTCGAACTATGCCACAATCACTCCCTTCCACATCATTTACAGTGCATTATTCACTATTATCCTGTCTCTTGACGCATCATGAGTTTTCCAGAAATTTGCACCTATAGATTGTCACCGTTCAAAATATTTAATATATTTTTATTTAAGTAATTACTGCACATTTATTTATAATTATTTTAATTTTTACCAGTTTTATTTATTTACATATATTTGGTCATCAGTTAAGCTATGAGTGTAATTTTTATAACATTGTATTGCTTTGTCTTGCACAGGCAGTGTGATATTTAAGTGTCAATTTTGTGACATCAAGGCACCAGCTTGTTTCCTTTTTGACAGTTTTATGCAACTATAAGTCTTTGAACTCAGAAGATTGTAGGTGACATGCCCCTGAGGTGAATGTTTTCCTCATGTTGAAACAAACATTATGTCAGCCAACCAAATTTGTATTCAGACAGTTATGACAACTAAGCAAGCATAGTTGGTTGAGGCACTATGCTACAAGTTGAAAGGTTGTGGATTTAGTCCTGATGAGGTGGATTTTTCAGTTGCCTTAATCCTTCCAGCTGCACTTTGGCCCTGGGATTGACTCAGCCTTTAACAGAAATGAGTACCAAGAATCTTCCTGCGGGGTAAAGGATGGCTGGCGCATAAGGCTGATGACCTTATCAGTATCTGTGATTTGATTGTCTAGAGAAAATGTGGGAGCCTCTACGTCTCAGAACCCTATGGGCCTTCGTGGCCTGTTACAGGGATAGCTTTACCTTTATCTTACCAAATTTGTATTCAGGCAATTGTGACATAGTTGCCTAGTTTGAATGTAACCTGTCAGTTGAGAGAATTACATATTTTCTTAAAACAGCATATTTTGAGTTTGTAATGTGTTTTGAATTGCTGGTTCTCAATACTGAAATCTTGGACCATAGCAGATATGTGTTTCATGCTGTGACAAAATTTTTAGATTAAAGTTTCGAACTGAACTAAATGTTGTAGATCATTAAGTAAAGTGACTTGCATAATTTTGTATTTTATTAAAATGAAAATTTTGTAAGTAGAACTTACTTAATTGCAAGGTTTGGAACTTTGAACCTGCAGTAGTACTGAATGAATGGTGCATTATGTTGTGCATCTTTATGTACCATATTTTTTTCAGTCACCCTGCACCATTGAATAAGCCATGCACCCACATTTTTAAGACAACAAAAGCAGAAAATGTTTAAAAAGATTTTCGAATATTAAACCTTAACTAAGGACCAAACACTGTTAGTGTTTGTTATAAACAAAGATTATGTATCTACAGCATTTTATTCTCCATTGGTTTTGTCATCACCAGAGCTCACAAGGTCATCATCATCGTAAAAGTAAAAGTAAAGCTATCCCCTAACAGGCCGTGAAGGCCCATAGGGTTGTCAGACATTGAGGGTCCCACATTATCTAGACAATTGGCTCAAAGATAGCAGTAAGGTTGTCAGCCTTACGCACCAGCTGCACTTTACTCCACAGGAAAATTATTTAATTAATTCGTGGTACTCATTTCTGTTAGAGGCTGAGTAAACCCTGGGGCCTAGTGCTGCTGGAAGGATTAGGTCAAATGAAAAAATCCAGTGACCTCATCGGAACTGGAACCCATGACCTTCCTGCTTGTAGCATAGCCTCTCAACCAACTACGCTACCGCGTGCCCCCATCATCATTGTACCAAATGAAATTGTCTTCTGGCTCATCAAGGCTATTTGAGATGCCACACTTTTTGAAACTCTTTTCAACCAATCCAGGTGAACTGTGTTCCCACATGTCCCTTATCTTTAATTTTTCAGTCACAGTGAAAGATCATAATCGCATACCCTTTGTACTTATTTTTCCCCCCACTCAGAATCATAACATAAAACTTTCACCTTTGAATAAACTGAGATGAATTGCACCCTTGTTAGTAGTGTGTGACATGCAAATATGAAAGATAACAGAGGAGTGGGTTACTACTCTCTGGGATGTACCTGAATCCTAAATATGACAAATAAGTAGCTCTGTTAACTTCATTGCAAATAAGCTGCACACCCCACTTTTTGGCAAGATTTATTTTTCTGAAAAGTGTGCATGAGATTTTGGAGAAAATACAGTGTTTCATCCTAAGAATCTTATGGTATATTCTAGTTGTGACTAAATCAGTCTGTACCACTGATGGTGATAGTCTTGGCCATTAACACTCTTGAGATTCTCTTGTTATCTGGCTTCCTAGTCCATCCAGTCAGGTTTTGTTGACCTGTCTTTAATTACATTTATGAGAGTACATCTCTCACTGGGGCCAACTCCTTAAATTAATTCCATTTAATATTAATGCTGATAACCCTGATAATTAGAGGTGAATGAATGGTGAGAAGTTCAGCTGCAAGACCACTGCAGTTCCATGATGAACCTAGAGAGAGAATGTCCTTTGATAACATTTTAGCTGACATAATTATATTGCAAAATGCAATGAAAGTTGAATGCCTTCTGAAAGTGTGGCATGCTTATTGGCACCTACAGGCCCCATTTGGTAAAAGCTTTAATTATTATTTTAGGCTTTATTGTTATTTTTATGACATTTGTTAGTTGGTTAAACTAATACATTTCTGCACAGATTTACTGGGGTTTATTCTACAGTTGTGTTATGTAACTACAACTGTAATGTATGTAACAGTAATCCTGTTCTATTTGTTAGGCGTCCCAGCATTGGTATTGTTTGACATATAGTACATGAATGTATTTAATGTTTGTAACACAAATTAGGTAATTGCCTATACACATACCTTTGTATGTTCAAGGGATTGCACATTGAGGTGTGTAGCTGTAATTGTACTTTATAATGTAGTACACAGAATCACCAGTGCCATTCTTTGAAGTTAATATTAATCTTACTTACAAATAGGAATAATGAAATGCAAATAAGCGAAGGTTTCCCATGTCAGATTTTGCTAGTTAGTTAGTTAGTTAGTTAGTTAGTTATTTATTTAGAGAGGGTGGGTTTCCCCATGCACCGCGACCAGTTTGATCTATTGTGCTTCCCTCTATGATATTCTACCAGTCTCTTTACCCTACCGATAAATGGTGCATACCATCAGTCCCGCCGAGCAAGCGAGTTCGGCCACTTGCTTAGCGGTGTCTATAATGCTTCCCCCATCTATCAGAGGCCTTAGAGATTATTGTTGGGCGGGAAACGTCCTGGAATTTGGCTCAGTGATCCCCTTTGGGGATATGAGGTTCTTTTATGTGCCGTAAAGTTACGACACGGGACACACAGCTTAAAGTCCCTCCCGGAGGACTTGTTCCCTGAATTTTTCTGCCCTTAAAACTTTGATGACCTCCGCCGGGTATTTGAACCCGCATACCACTAGTCATGAGGTGGGAACGTTACCTCTAGACTACGGAGGCCACTTTAGATTTTGCTAAGTTCTTTGAAAGGGATTATGGGATGCATGGCAATGTCCATTTGTGGCCCTATGCAGATCATGCTTTCTTATGAATTGGTATGGTATACATGCACACACCATTATAGTAATAATTAAGTTGTGATATTAGAAGATTTTTTAATGTATGTGCTATTTTCAAGTGTCTGCAGTACTTCAGTTACAGCAGTATTTCTGTCATGTGCATAGAAAGTACAGTGTATTAGGTCTTGAGAAGAAATGGGACAATGCTGTAAAAATGAATTTATCTTGAAGAACTTGTAGTGAATGTGATCTTCAAAATAGTCCTCTGACCCTGAAGATGGAGGTTGGATGTTCCCCTAATACTTTGGCATCCATCAGCAGGAATTAAATGGTGCCTTAACCCTGAAGACTGTATTGTGAACAGTCTCCACCATGAAAATGTGATAACAAATGCTCGGCTAAATTTATACTTGCAGTCAGAAATCATTTTTCAGTAGTCTTTTAAATCCTGTGACCACCAGGGTCCGAATTTTGATGATGTCATCTTTTTTTTCCTTGTATCCTATTCAATGCCCTAAAATATGTAAGTCCTGGAAATGAGATGCTGGTTACAGAAATGTAACTTTTATAGGTCATTTCTTGTCATTTTTAAGTTTTATGTCTTTTTTTCAGTTTGGGTAATTTTTCTGTAATTTTTGGGACTTTTAAGGGTATTTTTTGTCAGTTTAGCCATTTTAGGTAATTTTTCTTCATATGTTTTCAGAAATGTGAATAATATGCAAGTTAAGTGTTCTTTCTCTTTCTCCTGCCTCTACAAAGGCAGCTTGCAGCTGCACCCCAAATACCTGCTACCACAGTATGCAATAATAAGTTGAAATAATGTCCCGTCCTTTCCGTTCATTTTGTGGAAAGTGCTGACATTAAATATCATAAAACATATTAAGCTGGCAGCAGGGTATGACAGTGCTCACTCACACTGCAGCCCTTTCCAAGTTCTGTGCAAAGGAATTTGCTTAGTTACAAATATTTCTAGTCAGAATCCCTCACTTTTTATGACACATTCTTGCTCAGTAAAACTGTCTTCAGTTTCTTGCCCTTGACCATACAGACAAAGATATGGTTGACGAAAGGTTCTCACTGTGAAAATTCAGTTCTGTGTTGCGCTAGAGTGATTCATTTTATCAAAATGCCTAAAGCAGAGCCATCTAAATCATGTAATTTAAAGCAGATTGTAGCTGAATTTGGAGATGATGTATTTTCAACTGACGGTAACATTTTATACTGTGAGATGTGTGACACAAACTTAGCAGCAGAAAAATGTTTCATAGTAAAACAACATATCGGCCGCAACAAGTATACACAAGCAGTGCAAATTTCGAACAAATAGAAATCTGTGAAAATGTTACTGCAGCATTGTTCATCTGATTTTTTCACAGATCTGTGTGATGCTCTGGTGTCTGCAAATATTCCATTTTGAGCTCTGAAAAATGAAAAACTAAAAAATTTTCTGTGAGTGAATTGTGGTCGTTCTATCCCAGATTAATGCGCCCTCAGGAAAAACTACCTTTCCAAGTTCTATAACAATATCCTGGAAATGATTAGGAATAAAGTGAATGGGAAGAAGATTTTCGTTTCTCTTGATGATATCTGTGATACAGAGGCTAGCTACATGGCAGACGTCATCATTGGAACCTTGGAAATTGATGGACCAGGTGAAATGTTTCTGCTTACAAGTGAGGTGCTATAATCCATTAATCATTCCACCATTTGTAAACTCTTTGACAGGTCGATGTTTCTACTCTGGCCAGAGGGTATACAACATGACGTCTTGTTTTTTGTGACTGATGCAGCCCCCATATATTTTAAAAGTAGGCAAGTCAATAAAGTCGTTTTATATGAAATTGATGCAAGTTACTTGCCTAACTCATGCACTGCATAGAGTGACGGAGGAAGTGAGATCAAGATTTCCTCAAGTGGATGCTTTCGTGTCGTGGACGAAGAAGATTTTTGTCAAGACTTCAGTTCATAAAATACAGTGTAAGTCTATGGCTTATGTTGTTCGCCTGTCCCCAGAACCCGTCATCACAAGGTGGGGAACGTGGATTGATGCTACTATTGACTACTGTGATAATTTTCGGGTAGAGAAAACATTGTAGATTCAATGAAGACGGAGGATGCGAGGGCAATTGAAGCTGCTCAGGAACAGTTCTCGTTTAGTGAAATGGAAGGACAGCTGGCCTTCATAAAGGCAAATATCAGTTCCTTGACGGAAGGAATCGAATGCTTACAGGAGAAAAGAGCAACACTAGAAGATTTGTTCGTTCTGGTGAAAAGAAATAGCCAGTGATTTGGAGAAAGTGTCAGGGGACATTGGTAAAATGGTGTCAAGAAAAATGAAACATGTTCTAGATGAAACTCAGGTTATGAAACATTATGCAGCATTTCTCGAATTCTGACAGGAGGGTCCTTCAGCACTTTCAGTATTGAAGAAGAACTGCTTCTTATTTGGTACACTTCAAGTATGATCCCGTTGTGTCTGCAGATGTGGAAAGGAGTTTCTCCAAGTACAAGAACGTGCTGTCAGACAATAAGCATTCACTCACCTTCGAGAATCTCTGCATGTTTACTGTCATCTATTGCAACTCTGAATGAGGTGGCACGTAAATGTTGGAATATATACCATATATGTACATTTGATAAGCATTCCAACGCGGTAGAAAAAATTGTATTAAAACATTTAACTTCAAATTCAATCATATATTGCTTAATTTTCAACACAAAAACGAGGACGAACTGAAAAGAGTAACGTTGAGTTCACAGTGTTAATAAATATTAAAAATACATTTTAAAACAATTAGTAGATTTTCCATGACATGATACATTTTTATGTCGTTTTTAACTTTTAGATAATTTTTCTGGATTTTTAGGTCATCAAAATCCTGTACCTGGTGATCACGTTTTGAATATCTTTTCAAATTGTTAAAAACTATGTTCTTTGAAGGGCATATTTAGCTTCAGTAACACGAGAAAGTCATAGTGGATCCAAATAATGCAAGAATTCGGATGTTCCAGTACTGTCACTGTTGTCCCTCATTTTCCAGCAGACCTTTAAGATCATGTCCTGAAAATCTTTTCCAATTGTTAAAAGGGCATTTTTACTTTCAGCAACATGAGGAGGTTGTAGTGGGGCCAAATAATACAAGTATTGGGGATGTACCAGTGCTTTACTGTTATCCTGCTCCCACAGCCAATCGTTACACTTTTTTGTGCATGTGTTACTATAAGAATTCCGGTGGAGTTTTTAGAAGGACTAAATTTGTAATGTACATTTCTTTGATACCAAAAAGAAAAAATAGCGTGGTTTTGACCCTGAAGTTTGACATCCATGTATGTTCTTTCTGGTCTCAGATTGGATGTTACTACTGTAGAGTTTCTATTATGTCAGTAATTGATATTGGTAACTTACCTGATATGTGTGTGCTGTCTTTCCATTTCTAGAGTCACAGAAACTGCATCCAAGTTCTCTGCATCATCTGGTTTGGTTGGGACTGCAGGATGTTCCTTGTAGTAACAAGAAGAACAGCAGCTTGAAGCCAGGACCAGATTTTCATTGCCAGGTGTTTGAAGGCTTGCAGCTGACGTGCAACAATTTGAATTGTGCTGGCTCTGAAACCCTCAACAGACTCGATATTGATTCTTTTTTATATGCTGCAGGTAAAATTGATTTTATAGTTAGATTCTATAATTGTTACACTGACAGTGTCATGCTGGATGTAGTGTATGATAACAAAGTCCTTAATCATTGGCATGTGGAACCAAACTGGGGTAAGGTAACATTTATAGTAAGCACTGGAGTTGCATTCATGACTGGTGGTTTTTAAATACAGTGAATGATAATCTGTTAAAGGAGGGATTTTACAGTGCCTCACAAGTTACTGAAACTCCCAGGAAGATGATTTGGAAGCTCCTCTGAACCAGGTGGGCCTGTGGAGATTCCTACTGCTGGCAGAGTAATAGACAGATGTACAGCCTAAACACATCACAGATTAAACTTATCCAGATTACAGCAGAAGCAGAAAATGCTCGCTGAGTTTGTGCATACATACCTGGCAGCTTTATGGAAGGTTTACATACCCACATTAATTCTTTTTGAAGAAACAAGAGTAAACTTCTCTTCTGATATTTTCATTCAGTGTTTCAGTTGTGTGAAAGTTTGACCTGTAAACATTTTGCTTTGTGGTTCTCTGTAAGTAAAAATCAAATGGATTTTTTATGACATAGTGTAGTTTGAAATGTGCATATTACATTTTCTTATAATGAAACTAGAAAATGGCTTGCTGAAATCAGCAGTAAACTGAAAATATTAATGAGGAATCCAGCCAATCTGGTATCAGAGAAAGCAGTTCCATATTAAAAACAAGTCTGCTTGCACATTCATCACCCACATAACCGATGCAGTGTATTAACACTCCACCATTTGTTGCTATGTTAACCTGAAATTGTGTAATTTCGGAGCTTTTACTCACTGTTATGACAGAACTTTTTATATGTTTAGGTATGATATTGTTTTGTTAACTCCATTGTAGTTTATTGTAATTGAACTTCACTCCATTAGGAAAGTAAGTGTATTCATTAGAAGTAATGAGATAAAAGACTGGGCAGTATGATATCAGTATTTTGCTATATTTCCTGCTGTGCAAATGAGTTTTTTTAAGTGCAAGATGTGCAAAAATTTTGTCATGGAGAATGATCCAGAGTGTTTGTGTATTATTTAGAAATGGGTTTGTGGTTTTGATATGAATTGGATGGGGTCTATTCACATTAATATGGGATGGTTTTGTTTTGTTTGGATTCTCAGTGTTTTGTGCCAGCGCAACACAAGATGAGCAGCAAGCTGCTGGTTACTGGAGTTCTGACAGGCCTGTTACCTTACCAGCAAACATTACTGAGCAGCTGTGTACTGTCAGTCAGGCCAAATGGTATGTTTTGATTCGTAAAGAAAAGATGTAGGAATGAGACTTGGAATTCTAGGTGTCATAGTTTTGTCAGATACTAATAACCTCAATTTTTGCCGTAGGTGGGCAGCAGCTTACCGAGTTTTTACAAACCAAGCTAAGGGGGACCTGGGTGAGCTCCGACAGACATTACAGAGAGGAATAGAAGTAGTTAGAGTTCTTGGAAACCATGGATTGGATGTTAAGCTTGTTGTTCATTTAGCACAGACATTTGAACAAAGGGTAAGCATTACACTTTTTGTAAGATTTGAGGCTTTCACGGCGGTGACTATGAAGAAAGCAGTCTTCTGGGATTTGGCACCGTGTATATGTGGTGTTAACCGACGTTTCGGAGGAACGTATCGCCCCCATCTTCAGGGTTGAAGAAGTATAAGTAAATCTGCAAGCGACAACACCGTGAGACACGGTCAACCAGTCTGCTTGACCGTGTCTCACGGTGTTGTCGCTTGCAGATTTACTTATACTTCTTCAACCCTGAAGATGGGGGCGATACGTTCCTCCGAAACGTCGGTTAACACCACATATACACGGTGCCAAATCCCAGAAGACTGCTTTCTTCATTACACTTTTTGTTTTAATGACCTGCCTAAGTGATGATTAGATTACTGTTTCTTTTCATGGTTGATTTTTGTGCAGAAAATAATTAATTATGTATGCAGAGCCAATTGTGGAGCAGCAGTGAAAGAAATATTTTAACAAGGGAGTCTTCTTATTAGGCATAAGTGATGATGAATGCAAATGTTTTGTCAATAGTGTGAGATTCCTAGTTGACAAAGGTATATCTTAAACTGGCAGCAGTGGCCTGATACTTTATTCATTTTGCAAACTTTCCTGTGAGATATTTCATTATGATTTTGAAGAATATTGTCATCTGAATTCAATTATTCTTTGAGTGTTCCTCCTCCTCATCAACCCTGCATGGGGCCAGAACTTTTTCACAAGCCTTTTCCATCCTTCATTATTTAATGCTAGGCTTGACTGGTTCTTCTCTCCTGGAAGTCTGATGTCTTGGTCTGCAGCATCCCCCCATCCCAGTCTGTGCATTCCAATTCCTATTTCTTCCTATGACCTGCGTGAAATTCCCATTTAGTTGTCTATTTTCCATTTGTATATGTGCTGTGCCCACTTCGGTATGTTATTTTTCATATATTTAACCATATCAGGCACATTACAAGTTTATATAATTCAGACTTTGAGCCGTCCCACCTCGTCGAAGACGGCTGGAGCTCACAATCGACTGTTTGTCACGTGGTGTTCCAATGCCTCCCCAATGTGGAAGGGGATCTCAAGGGAGGAACCAAGAGGGTTAGCTGGCATAGGCGTTAGGCAGTACAAGTAATCAAGCAGAGTACACAGAAAGCAGAACAATCCAGCTGGTTTTTCAATAACATAAAGTATATTGTAACATAAGTATAGAAATATAAATTGTGCAAGTATCACAAAGGAAAATACCACAGCTTCGCCTGAAGGGCAGCAAAAATGTCAAATGAACACAAGTCAAGAATCAGAATGGGCACGCAGTTAAAGTGACGGTTGCGACCTCTTAGGTTCACTGACATGAGCTGATCAATGGCCTTGAATGTACAGGGTTTAAACTGTCACAATAATCTGATTGCAAAAGATGAAAATCAATCATTATGTTCTGACTATACCCGATTTCAGAATAATACTTAAAACAGAGCTGAAAGAAACAAAACAGTCAATCCTAGCAAAGTGCTTAATGAGTGCCGCAATGCGGCACTCATTAACCAATCGTAACTCACATAACTCCGTGGCACTTTCACTAATACAGGGCAGTCCCAATACACATTGCCCAACTTACTCAGTAAGTACTTACTTGATAAATTATACTACAAACCAGGAAAAATAAATAAACTCCCGAGCCAGCCAGCTCATACTAGCTCGAAAGGGCTCTCTCTCTCTTCCAGTAGTACGTAATGTGCCGAAACAGAATTTCTATGCAACATGCGTAATCCAAACCAAACTGAATTTCCGATGCCCAAAACCAACCTTCTCGGTTGAAGCTGAAGAGGAAAGAGCGACAGACGATCTTGTCTGTAAATGTAGGAAGCTTCAGCTTGTGCCGGGACAGGAGGGAAAGGGAAACACGTGACCTTTGGTAGCAAAGAACTAAATGGGAAAAGGATCGGCTCCACGTCGTAGCATAGGTAGTTGCCAGAGAGAGGCGGTAAATCCAAGGACCCTACACAGAAAGAACCGTAACACGGTTCAGCTTCCATCTTCTCCACTGCTATTTATCCTGCATTGCCCCACATCTACTTTTCAAGATAATTCCCTGAAACAGGTCAGGTGTTCTGTCTCATCTGCCTTTGGATGTGGCCACAAGCCTCAGAAGCATAAGTGGCTACTGGCCTTACAAGTATCTTATACAGTATCATCTTTGTTTATTTGAGATCAGGTGTGATTTGAAATGCTTCCTAAGTCCATGGAAACATCTGTTTGCAGAGGAATGCAATTCTTTTATTTCAGATGTGTCATTTTTGCAGTTATCCTGCCAAGTAGGTAAAGCTGTGTAGACTTTCATATTTGTAAGGGCCAGTTTCTGTATGAGAAGGGCTGTGCCTGCAGTCCTTTCTTGTTACTGGCATTAAGTATTTCACTCTTTTTAAAGGCATCAACGATGGCTGCTCGAACGGAAGGTTCCAGTGATTTACCTGCAATAGAAGCTAGAGCATCTTTATATTGGACAGCAGCTTTGCCATTATTGGAACGACTTCAGCGCAACCAGACAATACGTGCTCCTCATACAAGGCTCTTTGAGTACCAAGGGCAAGTTTTAGCACTATAGTCTTTTGTCCATTTAGGAACTTCTTTGTTACCCAACAGTTTCTGATGATTTATCAAGATTTATGAACTTATGCTTGTCTTATTATGTGATGAAAATTGTGAAGCTGATGTGCTCACTATAGTCTTGATTGTACAGGTATAACTATCTGAATTTCAGTAAGTATTTAGATGCCAACTAAAGTATATCACATGTTGGCGAGCTGTACTTGGTACATGAAAGAGACCTTATCTTTGCAACATTTACTGCCGTTTGTTTCAGTATGGTTCTTACTCCTTACTGAATAAATTGCTTTCATGTTACTGCTCAAAACCTTCATGAAACTGCTGAAACTAATATCAGAAAGATGAGCTTGCAACACACCATAAGAACAAGAACATAGAGATTTATACAGAGAAATAAATTAAGAAGGATTACCAACCTAGAATGAAGAGTCTGAATGATGAAAAGGTGATCGGGTTGCAGATTCCCACAACATTCTGAAGAGGCAGAAGAATTACTTGTCAGCCATTGAATGTATATAGGGTCAGTGATGTTAGGCAGATAGAAATAAGTTCAGCCATTAGTGCCTGAGCCTTGTCCTTTTGAGGCAGAAATCACTACTGCAAAGTTGAAAAAGTAAGTCGCCAGGTAGTGGTCAAATTCTGGCAAAAATGATTCAAGCAGGAGGTGAAATATTATGGTCTGAGATTCATGACCTCAGTAAATTGTATTTGATCTAATGAATTGCCTGAATAGTGGAAGGAGTGTGTTATTGTATCATTTTACAAGAAGGAAGCTGTGACTGACTGGTAATTATTGAGGCATAACATTTTGTCCAATATCCTTTCTACATGGTTAAGTAGTTAGAATTATTGGGGATCAGCAGTGTGGGTTTTGAGGTAAGAGATTAGGTACTGATCAGGTTTGCCCCGTCATTATTCAGATGTTCGATCAAAAATGAGAATGCTATGAGACAGTACATCACCTATTCATAGACTTCAAGAAGGCCTGTGATTTGGTTAGGAGAGAAGTAGTCCATGGGAGCGAACATGTGTGTGATGTGTTTCCTATTCAGAATGGTCTAAAAGAAGGAAAAGTGTTGTCACCATTGCTTTTCAACTTTCTGTTAGAGTATGTTATTAAGAAGGTCCAGAAAACTAGGTGGAACTGAAAATGAATGGGAGACATCAGCTTTGGTCTGTGCTGATGATGTAAATTTATTGGGAAATAACCTAAATACCATGAAGGAAAACACATAATGCTCAAATTGATGCTAGTACGGAGGTTGGTTCAGAAATAAATGGCGAGTAAACGGAGTATATGGTGATGTGTGGTCACCAGACTGCCAGACTGCAAGGCAAAATCATAACATAATGATAAATAGATCCTTTGAAAATGTGGCAAAGTTCAGATATGTGGGTATGACGGTAACAGATCAAAATTTGATTCATGAGGACATTATGAGCAGATTGTAGTTTTCCACTCCTGCAATCTTCAGCTGGCACATAATGTTAACTGTAAAATTTCAACAGATGTAATGTCTTCATTTTATACAACATTCCTTTGTTTTGTAGGAAAGAATTATCAAGTGCAGAAGTGAATGCTCTTATAGAAGAGGGCCGTTTCTTCCTGGCTTGCCAATTAATGAAGGAAGATAAACATGAAAAAGCAATTGAAGCATTCCAACAGTTGAAGTCTCCATATGCTTCCTTCTATCAGGTAAATAAGTGTAACATCAACTGGATAGAGCGCTCTTCAGATACAAGTCGAATATACATGAAATAGTACTTCAGTGTTTAACAGCTTGCTGACCATAAGCTGGTCTTCTTGGTATTGCTCTAGCTTGCCCTGCAGGAGATATGCAAATAAATCTACATGAGTACTGTTTCCTGGGATGTAATGTCCTGTAGTCTAGTAGAAGTGCACCATCATTTCAAAGGATCATATTGCCTCCATCTTCAGGGTCAAAGGGTAGGCCAGGAAATAAACTAGGAAGCTGTATTCAGCAAACAGCCAATGAAGACTTCTTGTATGTGACTCCATGTAATGTGATAGATGTCCACTGACAATTTGGCTGAAAGTACTGCCTCATCTTCAGGGTCGTAGAATAAGTCGAGCAAGAAACCAGCGGGAAACAGGCAACATGCCGAGCCTATGAAGATTACTGTATTTTGGTATGTAGTGTCATATTGTTCAGCAGAAATTCACCAGCATTTCAAGGGAACATAATCCCTCCATCTTCACTATCAAAGGTTAAGCCAGGCAAGAAACTGCCAAGAAATAGGTAAAAAGTGGAGCCAATGAAGAGTACTGTCTTCTGGGATATGCCATATACACCGCTGTCCAAAAAGTATCCAACTTCATTTTTTTCCGCTGTAAGTAACGGCCAAAGGGGTGGGGAAAATGAGCATGGTGGTAGAAGGCACTTTCATGCGCATGCGTGATTCTTTGCTGAGTCGCAGCACCGCTAGGTGCGTCTGTGGCTGCCAGATAGTGAAGTGGTGTAACACGTGATCATCGCATTCTCGTTTTGCTCAAGATGACAGAATGCTTGGAGCAGCAATACTGCATAAAGTTTTGTTAGAAACTTGTGGATACCCAAGCGGAAACAATCTGCAAAATTCAGCAGGCTTTCGGCAATGATGCAATGGGGGTCACTCAAATTAAAGAGTGGTTCAGCCGCTTTAAAAATGACTATGTTGGCGGAAAGTGACCAGCGTTCTGGGAGACCGTTAATGAGCCAAAATGCTGATGTTATTGAAAAAGTTCGGACACTGATCATGGAGGACCATTGTTTGACCATCTGGGAATGTGAAGAGTGGCGGCAAAATTTGTGCCCAAGCTGCTTTCACTGGAGCAGCAACAACCCCGCCTTGAGGTTGCGCAGGACATGCTGGAGTGCACCAACAGGGATCCTGAGTTCCTGAAGGCTGTGATCACTGGTGACGAGTCGTGGATGTATGGATATGACCCAGAAACCAAGGTCCAGGCGTCACAATGGAAGCATCCAACATCCCCGAGGCCCAAAAAAGCACGACAGGTTCAGAGCAATGTGAAGGTGATACTGAGCGTTTTTTTCGATTACCGGGCTATTGTGCATCATTTCTTTTTTGTAATATTGTTGAATAAGTCACATGACAAAATTAAGTTGTCATTATATGGCTGTGTTCATGTCTTTCCACTTTTTATGTCAATTGTTTAATAGTTTCATGTGTTGCTGTCACATTTCTGGTTGCTCATGTTTTGCTTCCCTGCCATGTCTTCATATGTCACATAATTCATAAAATTTTATTCTGAAACATTGCCCTTGGCTATGTAATTTTTGAAGTTATTCTTTCCTGGAAGAATACTATAACATTATCTGCAGTCAGATATTGAGAAAGGGTGTAATATTTTGAGTATTTGTCATTCAGGAAATCAGAAATATGTCCTAGTTTCTGTAGTCTGCTGCAGTTCAGGTAATTATATTACCATTTCTTGAAAAATGGAGAAATCTAAGAATATGAAGGAATTTGTGAAATCCCATTGTTTTGCCATAAAAAAGCAAAAACATCTGTTCAGTAGTCAATCAGTGTCCTTTCCCTTTGTCATGTCCCTCTTTGAATATTAATAGGAACATTTCACATTCACTGACATCAGGTACTGGAGTGGGTCCACCATCAAGGGAGTTTTGTAATATCAATTGGTCTCCTTAAATAGCAAAGTGATAACAGCTGCAAAATACAACATAAAATCCCTGTATGGAGCCAAGTCTTTATTTTAATGGTTTTCCACATTCTTTCTTTTCCCATCATATCACCAGTAAGTTGATGAATATTGCTTTTTGCCTTATCTGTCAGTTGTCCTCACATAGACATGCCTTGGGATGCAAGTGAGGATGGAATCGACTCATGGTTGAAGCTGTTACTTGTGTTGTTTTGGAGTCCCCTATGTGACTGGTATGTTAGTAGACCTAGATTCTCTGTTCTTTGTTAGGATGGAAACAGACCTTGTTCTTTCATCCTTCCTTGTATGCTTTATCAGGATAGAGATGGAAGTGTCCCTTTTGTTGAATCCGGTGTTCTTCCTGAAGTTGGACAATTGGGAAAATTGTACACTGTAGTTGCGTTAACATATCAGTATTAGTTTACCAGACCAGGGTATAATGACCATGTGCCTTGATAAACCCAGCTTAATTGTTCAAGAGGTGTGGCAATTTTAAAATATTTATTACTTTGCAGGCTACAATATACAAGAAATTGGCAGCTGAAGAGTTACAGGATCAACGCCGAGAAATGATCACTAGTGAGATGCGTTCCCAACACATTATCCTGCTTACAAAAGCCAGGGAGTGCTTTTATCTCACACTGGACAGACTGCGGAGTCCAGGAGTAGATGCAAAACATCCACTGAATGCTGAACTAAATAGTCACATAGAAGATATTGAAAGTCAGCTGAGTCGTATCGATCCGGATGTAATGTTAGCAGGAGTTGATGGTACGTCATTCCTTTCAGATTGTGGTATTCATGAGAAACTTGGGCATGTTGAAGTCCCAGATAATGCGTGTTTCAGAGTATTAGTTAAGAGTGTCAGTCTTGCCATGGAGATGAACAGTTACAGTAGAAAATGAGACAGTCATGCAATTTGGTACAACCTATTACGAGTTTTTAACCCACACTATATGTGTGCACGGATATTCATCTGGTACAGGGTTTAATCATTGTATATGTACAGTGTAGGAATTTTATAACCATAATTTGATGCTTTTAATTCACAGGCTGTATATATTATTAGATTATACTTTTAGTCGCCCATGTTAGTTATGTGTGACTGACCCACACATTCAAATACAAAGGTTATTTGGAAAGTAAAGATACAAAGTCCAGAGAATATTTGTAAAGCATTTTTTAGACTCACTTGTAGCACTATTACAACACAAATTAATGTACTTTTCAACACAATCACTATGTATCACAATGCACTTAGCCTGGGAAAGAGTTTTTTTATTCCAGCATTGTAGAAATCTGCCTGCTCTCTTAGCAATGTCATCACTGCATCTTGAACCTCACCATCATCCAAAAAAGTCTTTCCAGTCAGACTTTCCTTCAATTTAGAAAACAAGTGATAGTTGCTTGGTGCAAGGTCTGGGCTGTATGGTGGATGGGCCCAAACTTCCCACTTGAAGGACTGCAACAACTCCTGCATGGCAAGTAGTGTGTGGATGGGCATCATTGTGCAGTAAGCAGACTCCTCGCTTCAGCATTCCTCTTTGCTTCTTTTGCAGTTACTTCAGCATCTCACAGTAAGCAGTCCAGAAAGTCATCACCTTGATTCTTGTAACGCACGAGGAATGTCTGCACCATAGCCACTTGATTTTTTTTTTTATCGTCTGTCATTTTCAGCATTCAAATACGCACAGTTTCCAGTAGCCTAATCTTCTTGTAACTGTTTCATGGAGAACTGTTCTTGACACTTCTGGACATTGTTGATGAAGTTCATTGATGATACATGTCCATCAGCACGAATGTTTTCATCAATTTTTTGGATAATTTCATCAGTGACAATGGATGGCTTCCACTCCTTATTTCATCATGAATATCAGTTTTTCCTGCTTCAGCTTCATGATACCATTTTGTCATGTTTTGCCTGTTCATAACATTTTTGCTGTAAACAGAAAAATGTTGGCAATGAATATCAGCAGCAGGTTCTCCTTTCACATGAAGAAATCAAATTAATACACGAAACTCACATTTGGTGCGATTTTGAATTGACACAGCCATTTTAAACACGAACTGCAAGCACAGTGTTGCCATGACTGGCCGGTGGACTCTGCCCTGTCATACAGTTCCTATCTCACACGACAGCACTGCCATTTCTGAAAAAAGAATTCCCTTGCATTTCTAGTTGACTTGTATTTTTACTTTCCAAATATCCCTCGTAATACCTATATACCTTGTTATCAACAGTGATTTGTAGATGTTAAATTAGATAATGTGCTGTCCGCCCAAAAATTACACATTTTGTGGTAAAATGGTATGGTGGGCCACCACATTTATGAAGTGATTATTGACTGAATTTATATTTATATTGTAATGTTTATGTTATGAGCCAGGATAGCATAGTTGGTGTAGTGACTGGCTATGGGCTGTACAACCAAGGGGTTGTGATTTGAATCCTGGTAAGGTCTAGAATTTTCTGTTCTCCCCATCATCCAGACCAGCTCTTGGGCCCACCCAACCTCCTATCCAATGGGTACTGGTATCTCTTTCCTCAGTGGTAAAGTGACAGGGGTGTAAAGCTGGCCACTCACCTCCATCTAGTCCTGAGGTCAAGCAGATGTGGATCTGTACATCCACTCCCCCATACACCTTCATGGCATAGTGCTTAATTAATTAAGCACATGAACAACTTTACCTTTTAATGTTTAGGTTAGTTTGGAGCAGTTAATGCCTGATTGTCAGTAGCCACATAAGATTGTGACATCATCTTGTCTAGTCCACCACTGCAGTGTTCTCTTGCGTTCACTGATGTATGTCTTGAGCTGCCAGCAAGGAACTCAGTACTTTCATTTAACTGAACTGACGCATTTTCCCATAAATAATTTTTGCTGCTTCTCAATTCACCTACACAAAACAGAGAGCTTGGCCACTTTCCTCAGACCATCTGTCGTCATTCTGGAAACATCTCTCGGGTTCTTAGCTATCCTTTGTCTTTGCACTTTCCAGAATAATCAAAATGGAGGGGGTCTTGGTGTTTCTCGAAAGATTGGTGCATGCAAATTCTCCAACCTCTCCTTGCTCATATGACAGTATTAACATCACCATGGCATTTATTTTTATTTATTTATTTTATTCTCTAATCCATTAAAACCATCAAGAGTTAATATATGTTCTTCTCTTAAATAGGTAGGGGCATGCAATAGTGTAGTTGGTTGAGGCACTATGCTACAAGCTGGAAGGTTGCGGGTTTGAGCCCCGATGAGGTCATTGGATGTTTTTCAATTGACCTAATCCTTCCTGCACTATGGCCCTGGGGTCGACTAAACCTCTAATAGAAATGAGTACCAGGAATATTCTTGGGGGTAAAGGGTGGTTGATGCGTAAGGCTGACAACCTTGCTGCCATCTATGAGCCGATTGTCTAGGAAATGTGGGAACCTAAACATATCACAACCCTATGGGCCTCCATGGCCTTCTACAGGGATACGTGTACTTACTCTTACTTAAATAGAATACCAGGCCTCGTTTTCTGTGCCTCATTCAATTAATTGATTGTTACATATCATTCAGCCACAACATTTCATTGCACTTGGAAGTGGTTGTACGTGGTAGTTTCTGTTTTATAATCACAGACAATGGCAATTGTCTTCTCTTAGGCTGTACAGATAATGTTACCTGTAATTTATAGCTCCTACAGTTGAATCACTTATAAACACATACATCACCAGATCACAAGTAATCCTGAACCATACAATACTGCTTTTGAAGTAGTTGCTTTCTTTAGCAGTGAATCGAAATGAATGCGATGGCATGTCTGATGACAGCGTTTCCTCAGCTCCTTCCGGTGCTGATAACCTAAATAACTCATTGGTGGGACTTGGGAACAGCAGCAGCTTGTATCTTCAGCATAGTTCATTGAACCACCTAACTCCACGGTACAGGGGCAGTGCAGGTGGTCAGAAGCATACCTCCACACCATACAGGAGCAATATTCACAAACTAGACAGTTCTGATGTAGCTCCTGAGCATCCTCGCAGAACCGTAAGTAGTAGTAGTTTGGTTTTTTCTTTGGGGCATTAGCTGTTGTATATGTTACTAAGGTTTAATGTAGAGACCATGCCATAGCTCAGGCGGTTAGTCACTGGCTTCCCACCTCGGTGGCTCAGGTTCAAGCCTGGATCAGGTCATGTGGGATTTGTGGTGGACAGGATGGCACTGGGGCAGATTTTCTCCAAGTACTTCAGTTTCCCCTGCCAATCCTCATTCCACCCATTGCTCCACAGTCACCATCATCTATCATCTGCAGCTGGTACAGTAGGCCAGTAGTGGCTGCAATACCAAGTGGACTCAGTCTCACCCCACTAAGAATAATAATAATAATAATAATAGTAAACAAGGATTAAAGTTCTAAAAATGATGATGTTTTGAAGACAAGGCCAGTATCTAAAATGCATTTTTTTTTTTAATTTTTGGCCTACTCTCCTAATTTAAAAAAATAAAAGTAGCATTGTGATATCACCTTGCTCTCTCTGTGTGTATCCCCCCCAACAGCTTTTGAATGCCTCAGCCAGCCTTAATGAAACCTGGTATCCTTTCTATCAGTGATACCAACATTACAGCCTCTCAGATTATTGAGGTGAAATCTTAATATTGCTTGGATGCCTGTACCAGTCTTCATGAAACTTCGTGTTTGTGTCATGCCACATGAAGCCATCTTGAAGGCATTCTTCATAAATCCCTCCCAACAGTAATACCAGCACTACAACCTGTCATGGTGTTGAGGTAATATGCTTAGTGTTACTTGAATGCTTGAACCAGTTATAAAACTTTGTATGTACTCATAAATCCCTCCCAACAGTAATACCAGCACTACAACCTGTCATGGTGTTTAAGTAATACGCTTAGTGTTACTTGATTGCTTGAACCAGTTATCATGAAACTTGTTATGTACGTAATGCCACATGAGGCTGTCTCAATGCCGTACTTCCTAAATCCCTCCCATCAGCAATACCAATATTGAATCCTCTAAAATTTTTGTTGTAATAACCTTGATATTGATTTCCTGAATCGATCATCATAAAACTAGGTTTCCATATCATGCTGCCTAAGGTACACATCATGAATTTCATCAGTGATACCAACACTGCAGCCTCTAAAATTGTTGAGGCAGTAACCTTTTCGCATAGTGGGGGTGGAGTCCAATTGGTTCCACTCAGCACAGCGGCCACTGATTGGCCTATTGTACCTGCCCCAGGTGATTATGATGATGGAGAATTTGGTGGAAGATTGGCAAGGGAAACTAAAGTACTCGGAGAAAACCTACCCCAGCGCCACTTAGTCCACCACAAATCCCACTTGACCAGACCCGGGTTTGAACCTGGGCCGCCGCGGTGGGAAGCAAGCAACTAACCACTTGAGCTATGGTGCAGCCAGGCAATAACCTTAATATTACTTCAGTGCATAAACTGATTGTCATGGAACTTTGTGTGTATTTCATGCCATCTGAATGGCATACTTCATAAATCACTCCCATCAGTAGTACCAAAACTGCACCCTCTCAAATTGTGTTGTTTTATTGACTTCAATACACATACATACAAAAGTTTTCTTTCTACTTATCTCATCAGATACTCAAAATTATAGTGACAGGAAATAAGCAATTAGTTTTTTCCAGGACTTCTTTTTAAATTTTAAAGCTATAGGCAATGGAAATGGAAGCAGTCAATATCCAGAATGTCAATTATTAATAATATAAATTTTAAACAGACAATGGATGATGTGTAAAAGAAGTTCCCTGACAGTAAATAATATCTGTGTCCAAATTTTGAATATATAATTTGTAATGCTTAGAATCTGAATTAAATACATAGGTAAGTCAGTAAGTAAGATACAGATGGATATAGAACTTAAATAAGAGAACTGATTTGAAAAATGCTTTTATTTCTCAACATAAAATTCCTGTACATTGAGGCACTTGTCACATCATTTCACAAGCCTCTGAAAACCAGCAGCGTAAAATTCTTGGGGCTTCTGTCGGAACCAGGCAGTAACTTCCCTTTCTACAGTTTCATCGTCGGGAAAATCTCAATCGCTGCCACACAGGACACAATATGCTAGCCCGAATTGTCACAGGTGATGAACCTTGCTCCAAGTTACTTCCATTTGTTCAGCCCTCATCATCTTTCAGTTGAATATTTTCCCAATGATGAGGCTGTAGAAAGGGAAGTCACCATCTGGTTCCAACAGCAGCTCGAAATATTTTATGCTGCTGGTTTTCAGGGGCTTGTGAAAAGATGGGACAAGTGCCTCAATGTACAGGGAGATTATGTTGAGAAATAAGAGCATTTTTCAAATCAGTACTCTTTATTTGTTTAAGTGCTATATCCATTTGTAACTTACTCATTAACTTATCCTCGTATATTCTTACAGTGTATCTAGAAATTTGTGCGCATATACTGGATCTTTAGTGCCTATATAAATGTGATATATTAATCAAATGTTGGTTCTTGTCTAAGTATTTTAAATTTAGTAAATGTAGTTATGTACAGTGAAGTTGGTATTAAATTGATACGAGAGTTGTCGTAGTTACAGTATATGAATTTATGCTAGTATTCATTCCCTTAAAGGTGAGATTTGTGTTAAAAATGTAATAGTTCTAAGAGTTATTATGGTAGCTCATCATTTTGTTTGGGAGGGTATTGGGAGTCTTGGAGATTAACATTAACCTTTGTTGCCCTTGAAGAAAGGATTGTCAGTTAATTGCTAAATGTATGTCCTAAGCCAGCCAACACTGCTGGTTTCTTCCTACACTTTTCATGGTTCTAGTAGGATGACCAGCATAATATCAGCACAGATTTTTTTAAGATATACATGAACAGCTATGCATATTTGAATGAAAATTGTAAGTGTGTGTGGAAAAAGATTTATTCAGCTCAGTTCATTTGTTCAACACATAAATATTTTCCATTTTGATATGAAAATAAGCTTTAAATTTATAACGAAATCATTTTCTCTCTGATGACAATTAATGTTGATTAGGAACCCTGTTTTTTCATTATAGCTTTAGTATGTCTTTTCTGTGTGTTGGTGACTGACTGGTGTTGTGTCGTGATATCAAAGGCCACACATTTTCACCTTTTTGCCATAACTCCTGTGACTAAGCTGGGTCTTCCTGGCTTTTGTACGTCGAGTTGGTTCCAGATGTGGTAATCTAACGTGCATTTGAATCTGGAGAATTTGGTGGTTATTATGTGGATTTGACCAATTCAGTTTTAACATCATCAGACACTTTCTAAGGATGGGTACTGCGAATGTAAAATGCCTAATTTCACATGCTGAGTGAAACGTATTTTTCTCTGTGACAGATTGTCTGGACTGAATAAATCATTTTCTGCAGACCTTATGTGAGTTTTATTCAAATCTGTAGAATGGCCATTTTTACCATTTTTTTTTAAATATGCTATGGTGATGATGGCTGAATTTTAACTCTGACGTATTAGTTTTTCATCCAAGGATATGGGGATTTTAAATCTTCCCCTGTTATACACCTGGTGGCTGTATTTTAATTTGGGGCACCTCTGTGGTCTACTGGTCAGAGTTCCTGGCTACAGATCCAAAGGTTCCAGGTCAAATTCCCAGCTCTACCAGATTTTCTGAGAAGTAGTGGGTCTGGAACAGGGTCCACTCAGCCTCATGAGGATAATTGAGGAGCTGCTTGAATGGAAAAGTAGCACCTCTGGTCTAGAAAGCTGAGATTAATGGTCATGGGGATTCGTTGTGCTGACCACGTGACATCCTCTATCCACTAAAGTTGGCACTAATTTTGCTGACAAGCGGCAGTCTGCTTGCAGGCCCCATTGCAATAATGCAACCAACAGCCAGTAAAGTTTTTTTTTTTTTTTTATTTCTTGTGGGGTGGGACTAAGTCCCTTGTGCTGTGGCCACTTCTGGCCTATTGTACCAGCCCCAGATGATAGGCGAGGGTGATTGTGGAGCAATTGGTGGAATAAAGATTGGCAAGGGAATCCGAAGTACTCAGAGAAAACCTGCCCCATTGCCACTTTGTCCACCACAAATCCCACTTGACCAGACCCGGGATCGAACCCGGGCCACCACAGTGGGAAGCCAGCGACTAACCGCTTGAGCTATGGCGTGGCCTCCAATAAAGGTTGGTAGTATACTTTGGCTTTGCTATTAAAAATATGGAGGTGAATGATAATCTGCTCTGGTCATTTTTTCTCCGATGGAAGTGCCTCTATATCTAGGGTGCTGATTGAGTCGGCATATAATATATGACTATAATAATGCCTTACAGTGTTTATATGTTAATACCCAGCAAGGTAATGTGTGATTTCAGGAAGCACGTCCAAGTCCAGAACGTCTTGATGCTCAGATCAGGCATCTTGTGCACAGCAAGGATGCAGTCATACACACAATACTTGAACAAAACAAGGCACTCTTAGAACAAAGCAAGGCTGTTGTGGATGGGCTTAAGGAGAATAAGTTGGTTATGGAAGAAATAAAGGTATAGTAGTAGTACATAGAAGTGACGGTCCTCTGATGCGGAGTAGGAGAAGTGCTGGTAGTGGTGGGGAGAGCTCCAGCATGCAGACAAGTGTGGAGGGGAATGCAGTACAGGCTTTTTCAAAAGGAAATAATTTCTTACCTCACTGTGTTGCATAGTGTTGGCAGTTTATTCTCGTTGATGTTCACACATCCGATGTTAAGTTTTAAGCGCCGAATGGCAGACTATTATGCACTATACACTATACACTTTTCACTGTTATATACATGAAGAGTTTATTTACATATTACACAGGTCTATTCTAAAGAGGCAACACCGGCAGTGTCTGCATAGATATCTCCACATGCCTGACCTTCCTCGTCACCACCAGATGAATCGGAGCTATCGTCAGAACTGTCATCACTATCACTGCCAACGTGGAAGATGAACTCCCGTCCTGCATCCAAAAGGCCTTCCCGTGTCATTAATTGTTGCTCGATGTTCCTTACATGTTGGCACCTACGTTGCCATTCTTCTGCAGTTATTGAAGCCAATTTTTGGTCTGCCAATTTAATGATGTCATCCATCTGAAATGTGGTATTGCTTTGAGCAACCCAATTTTTTACGGTGGCCCATATTAACTCAATTGGGTTGAGTTCTGAGTGATACTGAGGGAGTAGTAAAATATTGTGATTGTGTACTTCAAAGATTCCATCTATTTTATAGGAAAGGTATTTTGGTTTGAGTGGTAGGATCATATTATATATGTCTGGATTCCGTAATGATGAAAAATCAGTGTTATTGAAGGTAATATGTGGAAGGTGATATTTTAGCCAGGATATCATAAAATCCCTTCTTGAATTTGAGTTAGGGGCTCTGTAGTTGTACATTATGGTAGGGAGCATTATCAATGACAAGGACAGAATTTGGAGGAAGGTTAGAAATAAGTCGCTCCTTTAACCATTTTTCGTAATTGGCGTAGTTCATGTGACTGTGGTAGTCTCCTGTGTTTTGGTGGGATTTGAAGCGGACATAGGCATTCAGGATGAAACCTTGCTCTCCCCCTGCATGAGCCGTTGGCCTTTGGACATGGGGGGGAAAATAATCCCTGGATGGATCCATCACTCCATGCATATGGCGTGGTGTGTGATGAATGAATATAGGTTTCATCCATATACAAGGTGTGTCCCAAAAGTCATGAAATATATATATATATTAAATTTATTGATGATATCGGTACAAAGTGTTAATATTCTTCAAAGTACTGTCCATGAGCATCTACACATTTTTTTCCACCGACTCTCCCATGCCCCGTACACCCCCTCAAAGGCCTCGACGGGAACCTCATTTAAAGCTGTTGTCACGGCAGTTTGGATAGCCTGAATGCTTTCAAAACGGTGTCCTTTGAGTGCAGTCTTGATCCTCGGGAACAAAAAGAAGTTGGCCGGAGCTAGGTCGGGGCTGTAGGGTGGCTGTGGCAGCTCGTCCATCAACAATTTGGGGACCAGCTTGGCGCACACCTTTCGCATGTTCAATTTGTCCATAACAATGTGATGCACAACGGTTTTTGGAATGTTCAGAGTGTCGGCTAACAACCGGGGAGTCATTCAACAGACAGTATTCAACAAATCACACACACGAGTCACATTTTCATCAGTTTGGCTTGTTGATGGCTGTCCAGAGCGGGGGTCATCTTCCACTCCTTCCAGGCCTTCCTTAAACTTCTTCACCCACCTTGTAACTTGCACGTATGATAGAGCAGACTCCCCGTAGGCTTGCTTAAGCAGTTCGTGAGTTTCGGCAGCTTTTTTGTTGAGCTTTGTGCAGAACTTGACCGCCCAACGTTGTTCGAAAGTATCCACCATCGCGCGCTGTGACGTGGTCACAAAACACAGGTCCACTAAATCTGCGATACTGACGCCTCCAATGCTCGAGCAGACTGACCTTGGGCGCACTGTGAAGCTAAAGGCCTCCCCCCCCCAACCCAACCGGTTCCAGCGCGCTCTGAACAGTAGGAGCGCGGGAAAGAAATATATTTCATCACTTTTGGGGGACACCTTGTAGATGATTGGGCGGCCCTCTTCCCTATATTCTTTAATTTGCTGCAAATACTGAAGACGCATGGCTCTGATATTATATCGTTCCACCAGTGTCTGCTGAGTATTTTTTGTTTTCTTCCAGTGGAACCCCAGTTTCAAAATAATTTTTTAATGTGGAGTTGCATCCCTGAAAATCTAATGTTCTCTTCAACTTTTCATGAACTTTTTTCAGGGTAGGTCTCCATTTTTCGACTATGTAGAAGTCATTAATTGTTCTTCCCGCCACAGACTCATTAAACTCGTCCAAAGTGGTTAGTGGAGATTTCCTAGGTCTTTCTTTATGGGGTGTCGAAAAGAAAGTGGAAGCCCCAGATTCGATGTTTTTTGTTTCTCTTATTATTATTCTGACACTACTTTCCGATACACCTGTTGCCTTTGCTACTTCTACTTCTATGTTCTTCACTGTAATTGTTGGCCCAGTCTCTTTCATATACTTATATACATTTCTCTTGTTTGTGAATGCAACACTTTTCCACTCAATTTACTTCGTGTAGCTGGCATGTTAAAGGAGATAGAAAAAATGTACAGATATAAATAAACAAAAAAGAAAATCAGTGAATAAAAATAAACAATAAACAAACAAAATATTAATACAGTAAATAGAGAATAATACACTCAAATATGACTCCAAGAGTCAAAACTTTTTAATTTGACTGTACAAGGAAGAATGCTTTTAACTGAACTTGAGACGTCTGCTCGCACTGAAAACAAACGAGTGACTAATCACAACACCCCACAACTTTCACGAAAGGACCTGCCCATCCACTGCGCAGCTTTACCTGAACTGTCACTTCTGAATACCAGAACTTTATGCTTTTTTTTTTTTAAATAAGGAACAGTACTTAGCAATCCAGTTCTAAGGGATTCTGTTGATGGTATGTTACAGTTAGTATTGTTGGAATTCTGGACTTGTCCATCATCTTAATTTGACAAACTAAATGAGAATAACTTGGTCTGTCAGACTCAACTGGGTATGTATGCCCCATCTTATCACCTGAGGAAGGAAACAGCCACTTTTTGAAGTGTTGTATTGATTTTGGAATATTGCAGTCCAGCCACTGTTTAATGATTGCTGCTATCAGCACTCTGTGCCTCTGAATGCTGTCAGCTGACAGTCATGTGTTGGCCAGTTCTGTGATTTATTTACAAACTCTGTGCTGCCATCACAGTGTTCCTGGCTGCATTTGAAGGCTTCAGCATCTGGAGCTGAAATGAAGATGTGACAACAGTTTTTAGTCTTTGGTGTAAGTTTGGGTTCGCTACATCACATGCAAGTGGGACCAGGGATCATTAAGTCATGGCTGCAGTGTAGGATGATGGCCAGAAATACTAACAGTACTGCATTTTGTATTGTTTGAGAAAATGATAGGATTTCTGTTCCTCTGGTCTCTTTAATTGTTAATACTGTTATGCCGTTCTTGTCTGGGGATGAGATAAATTCTTTGATTGTAACTGACAGAGCCTGTGCTATATTTATTTTCAACATCTCTCTCAATCATTTTGTCATGTGCAGAATCAGATTCAGGAGCTTCGCAAGGACACATTGAAAGCGAGGCGTGGTCAAACCTTGAATCTTGGCCAATCAAATATCAATGCAGCAGACTTAGCCCAGGTGAGCCTTTTTGTAATAGAATTCTCTCCTCATTATTCAGTTGGATTCAATTTGTGTAACTGAATTTGAAATTTCCTTTCCTGATACTTTTACAAAGTACAGTGAGATACAGTTGAACTCCCATTTTGTGTCTGTTGAGTTGAGATTTTTGCACTTTTAACATTCATTTTCAGTGATAAGTCAATAATTCTCCATTTAACATTTTCCTCGGTTTGGTATTCCAGTCCACTGGTCCTCAGAAGAACATTAAATGGGGGTTTCACTATAATGCACAAGATCAAGCATCAGCTTCATTAATACATAATTTAGTTTTCAAACTGTAGCCTTAGGAATTCAGTTTTTTAGACATGTATAAAATTTTTTCAGTTTAATGCAATTTATAGTAACAAGATACATAACACATTCACAACCAAGAATTTAAATTCTGAGTAACAATGCTGAAGATTTTAATAGTGTATGTGAATTTTCACACTGCTTGAAAAAATCACATTTCTGAAAAAGAATAAAAATGTCCCATCTTCAGTAGACTTTGGGTCTGTGTATGTGGTATGTCTTAAAGCAGCCTTCAGCAGAATAGAGAGCATTATGTGATATCTTTCAGCTGCATATATTTGAAGAATACTGTAATGTTTTATTTTTCCATGGTGTCAGCATCACGAACTTGGTACTTGTTTGGTATGGCAATGACTTGTGTATCATGTGCTAATACTTTACAGGCAGACATGCTCATTGTCCTCTCCTGTTCTTGATGTCCTAATGTACTGAGTTATATTATGTATGAAGGGGGACCCAAAAATAACCGGAAACGACCTGTTGCGCGCGCATGCTTTGTAGTTACGAGTTGTGCTGCTAGGTGATGTTAGCTGGGGGTCTCCCGCGACTGTTAGTGAGCTGGCGTCAGTCTGAGTTAAGTGGTTTGTCCGTGGTGCTCTGTTTTGTGCGTTCCTGTTTCAACCCTTTGGCGATTAGTGAGATGGCCGACCAGAGGGAACAAAGAGTGTGAGTGAAATTTTGGTTTATGTTAGGGAAAACTGCACTTCACTCTTCAAGTTGCGGCAAACATTCACACGGTTTTCTCTTTGGTCATCTCCGAGCAAGCGAGGAACAAATTTTGCAGACACCCGTCTCATGTGCAAACCTTCGGTTAAAATTCGCTGGACCGTGCTCCATGAGATGTTCGTTTCCTCAGAAAGTTGGTCANGACAAACCACTTAACTCAGACTGACGCCAGCTCACTAACAGTCGCGGGAGACCCCCAGCTAACACCACCTAGCAGCACAACTTGTAACTACAAAGCATGCGCGCGCAACAGGTCGTTTCCGGTTATTTTTGGGTCCCCCCTCGTATGCAAGAATTTTATGTTAGCAGACTGATCTGCTCCCAGAAGCACTAGTGGCAGGAGTTATTGATAATGTGTTTCTTATTTAAACTTCACTGCCATTGTGTTACATTATTGCAGCACTGCACTTGTATGACCCATCTGACCTAGTGTTACATTTTTGTTACCCCCAAGCTGAAATGTGACTAGCAACCTTGTAGTGCCTGCAGATTTAAAGTCCCCTGCTTCTGGATAGTAAGCTGTTACCCCAATTTAAAATCCAGTTGCCAGGACCTGACACTATACCACAGTGGTAAAGATTAAGCATTTTCCCCATATTAAAATTGGTTGTAAGTTTCTTAACACTTTGCGGACTGCGCACCCTTTAAAAGGTTTTTCGTTTTTA
>NW_019739974.1:126791-164023 GCF_002891405.2 Cryptotermes secundus
GTTTGAGAGAGCAGCAGTGACAGGGGAGAGCAAAGAATTGTGGCCACAGACAGTAAAAGTGACCGTAGCTCTGACGATAATGGGGGTAATAACATTGCGGGGACAGTAAAAAAAATTTAAAAAAATCACAAAAATCTAAACCCTGATTCAAAATTGAAATATAAAGCATTTTTGATGAATGTGGCAAAGCCCTGGGCTATAGACCAGATGGTGGCGGCAGAACCAGAGTCAGACACAGACTTAGTGCGACCGTGCCCATCCAATCCCACCCCACGCAAGCCTCGTGTGGATCCCACAGGGCGACTCTTGGGTGATATGCGGAAACATACCCTCGTGAAAATTGTGAAGAGTGAGCATTCCAAGGGGAAGCATCTCTCTAGGCAATGCCGTGTTTCCACAGTTCACAAAGAAAGGAGCATGACTACATTTGCAAGTTCTCTGTAATGCCACTTCACAAAGGGGAATGTTTCCAGAAATATCACATTCTCAAGCACTTCTAGGAGCATTGGAAAGTGTTCTCCAAAAATTTTAGTTAATGAAATTAATTAGGAAATTTTATATTAATATTTAAAGTGAACAGTGCACAAGTTAGGGTAGTAGGTTTAAAAAATGCCGGTCCCCAGGGTGCTTTAAATATTTAAATCGCCGGTCTGTGAAGTGTTAAGGTGACTGAATTGGAAATTCATGTATTAACCAAAGGCTCCTTGTTATGCCCCATAGTATCTGCAATTAAATTTTTACTGTTTGTGTGCATGTGTGCCAGTATGTACAGGAGAGAAGGAGTCAATGATAGACTTATTCTTGCTGATTACTTGCAAGGGAATCATGAAAGGACATAAGTTTAATTGAATTCTCATTTAATGTTCCAATTTTTCCAGTTCTGTGGGTTACAGTTCTCCTGGTTTCAAATGTTGATGAATTTTCTTGATTCTTATTGCTTCAGGTTTGTGACACTGAAGAAGACATTTATGTTTTTGATGAAGAAGATTATTCAGAAGATGTGAACTTAGCTGCAGCCCAGCTAGGGCAATATCAAGCGTTCCCGCCATATCCTCCAAATTATACTAATTACCGTGGCATGACTGGGATTCTTGCTACACCTTCAAGTGTATCTTATCCAGCACCACATAGTGGCTCACAGACTCCTCTGCTGCCTCCTCAGACAGCCATTGGGGGCTTCTTCAGGGGAGTTGATCCAGCTGCAGCTGCAGCTAGCCTTATGTACCCTCCTACACTTAGTTATTATGCTGGACAAGGGGCACTGCCTTTCTCTGAGGGCCAGCAACTACCAAATTTTGGATCTGCTGGTCCAGGTATCCCTGCACAGGTAGGTAGTCTTTGTAGTTTCAGCACTCATGACAGTTTACTTCTTAAGCAGAAGCATAAGCATAAAAATGTTTAGCATATAAATTTTAGACAGGTGCAAATAGCGTTGGATGCTGTTGTGTCTCTTAAGTTCATTAAAAATAAACTAGGAACATTGTGTTGACACCGCCACACTTCATCTTTAAGGTAGTGTGATTATTGGTGTGATCTTCATGCAGAGCATATAGAAATATATGTGTTTGTTACGTGTGAAGTAAGACTACCATATTCTAGTTTTGATGCTTAATATGATCACAGCACAGATCTTCAAGTTATTGTGCTCAGTTGTGTAGAATTTAACTGGCTAAATTACACTATATGGAATGAGATGACCTATTGGACTGAAGAGGATGTCACATGGTTTACAGTTCTCAGTGGTTACAGCTTGAAGGATGTAAGCTGCTTTCAGGTTCTAGAATGTGAACATCCTTCTAGATGGTTAGGTCAGAGAATTACATCTGTTGGATCATGTTTTGTGATATCCAAATGCACACTCCACAAGACATGGTCAGATAAATGCTGTATGAGACTTGTGTGATTCTGTGTGTACGTGGCACAACCCTCTGCATCATGCCAGACTGACTGTAAATGCCTGTGCTTCTGTACTTCATTGACTTCCTGCATCATAATAGTTTTCATATTATTGATGTTTAAATTCATTTCTGATATAAATGATTTATGTAACAATTTTAAATACTAACATAGTTGGTATGGCAACTGGCTATGGGCTGAACGACTGGGGGGTCGGAGTTCGAGTTCCAGTAGGGTTAAGAATTTTCTCTTCTCCACTTAGTCCAGATAGGCTCTGGGGCCCACCCAGCCTGCTAGCCAATGGGAAAGGGGGGCTTTTTCCCTGGGGGTAAAGTAGCAAGGGTGTGAAGGTGACCGCTCACCTCCAGTTAGTGTCAAGGTCCAGAAAATGTGGATCTATAAATCCACTCCCCCATATGCCTTCATGGTGTAGTGCTTAATTAATCAAGCACAAGGAAAACTTCATTCTTACCTCTAGAATTATGTAAAATTTTCTTAACAATGCATGTCCCTGAAGATGGTCATTGAAAACTTGATACACTTGACGGTTGATCTTTGAATATTGACTTCAGTTTGCCACTGCACTGAAGGTGGTTAATTCCTGTTAGGTAGATTCAACTTCCTTATGCATTTCTTTGGCTTAGCAGGTGTTCTGAACTGAGCTGTGTCGTGATTGAAGGCTCCATCTGTATGCGAGGGACTGCTCAGTTGAAGCATTGTCTGACTCGTATACTGACCGCTCCTCATCTTGTATTGATGAAATGTTTTTTGGCACTTTTGAGAGTGAAAGGTCTTACATTGAGTTGTGTTTTGGAATGTTTGCATGCCAGACCTTTATGGTTAGTGAAATAATTCTTAGTTGTACTTTTTTTCATGTGGCCACCATTATTTCGTTTACCCTTTTGTTTTTCTGTATACCTCATTTGAGAAAGCATTCTCAATGGCATAGTGAGTACTGATGTTACTGCTGACAAGTTTCAGTAACAATGCACAGCAAAGAGAAAATAATTTTCATAATATGACAGCACACAAGCACAATGAATTGAGCAAGTATAGTTGAATTGAAAGTGAAAATTGAACAAGCTACAAATGAGAAAAAAGGGATGAGATGTACCCATACTGTGATTTCAGGTAGTGGTTTATTTTATTTGAGGGGCTGTGAGGTTCAGAATGCTGAAAGTTTTTACAGATCCTCAAATCATGGTTTTTAACCAGAGATCAGTGATCAGTTCTTGCCTATTCTTGAACCAAAGAGGCAGTTGTTTGGTAGTAAGGAGAAGACTGCTAATCCTGCTAACTTCCTCTAGGCAGAAAGAAACAAGCAGCAGTGCATAGATAGTTAGTTAGTTATTGGAGAGGGTGGGTTTCCCCATGCACTGAGACCTGTATTGGTCCATTGTGCTTCCCTCTATGATTTATACCATTCTCTATATCCTACCGGTACTGGTGCTTACCATCAGTCCCGCCCAGCCAGTGAGACCAGCTCTACTAGCTGAGAGGTATCTATAATGCTTCCCCCATCTACCAGAGGTATTAGAGACTGCTGTTGGGCGAGAAATGTCCGTTAATTTGGCTGAGTGACCTCCTTTGGAGATATGAGGTTCTTTTACGTGCCGTAAAGCTACGACACGGGACCCACGGCTTAAAGTCCCTCCCGGAGGACTTGTTCCCTGAATTTTTCCACCCTTAAAAATTCGACCACCGCCAGTATTTGAACCCGCGTACTACGAGTCATGAGGTGGGAACGTTACCTCTAGACTATGGAGGCCGCTAGCAGCAGTGCATAAGAAAGTGGACTGAGAATTTACCTCCTGTATGATCTATTGTGGATGTCTGCATTCCGGAGGGAGATTTAAAGCTTACAGCTAATGACATTTATTAACATTTCCACACATTACTGTCCAAACATAGACGTGACATATTTTAATGTCCCTTATTGTGTTTAAAACCTTTTTATGTATAAGAAAATGACAGTGGCTAAACAAAAAATGTTATGGTGAAAAGTATGGGATTCAGAAAATTATGCTTGTGTTGGCTACATCAGCTCACAAGTGAAATGAATCAGATGCGTCTTCATACCTACAGGGCCTTTAACGACCAACCATGAAGCAGAGGGCACTGATTTTCACGGATGAATCATCACAGGCCACAAGTCATGGGTGATTCATTTATAGCTTAAACTAAATGGACTAGCAAAAAGTGGTGAAGCCCGAAACATTTCCAGTAGCACCATGAGCTGGAAGGGTGACGTTTGTTTTCAGGGATATGACTACCACAGTGATACACTTCCTACAAAAAGGATCCACAATAAATAGTGAAACATGTTGAAAGTTCAGAAGGAGAGTCTGAAGCTGGGGGTTCCAAAAGAGTGCTAACCTCCAGTCTAAAAATAAATTTTAAATTGATTCTAACCTTTAGCACTGATACATGAACCCTTACAAATGGGTACAGTAAAAGCAAAATCCATCCAGTAAATGTCAAAAGTTTTAAGTACTGAGAAAAAACATAAAGGGTTCAAATTAGAATTAATTTTTAATGAAGGAGTTGGAATCCAAAATTTATTAATAGAGTAGAAAATAAACAACTGTAGTACAGTGTACAGAATATGAAAAAGAGTAGCTAGAAGAAGGATGCTGAGAATGATATTGGAATTCCAATTTAAGGGAAGGAAACTTGTGGAACAACTTGGAACAAGATGGTTGAGCCAGGTACTAGAAGATATAAAAAATACGAGGAGAAAGTCAAAATGGGTAGGAAATATATGTGTAATGTGACATTTGAAGTGCGTTCTCATATTTCATGTGAGAAATTAATGAATGGTATTGACATGCTACATTCCCATGACAACTGTATTTTTATCCCAATTTAACTAGAATTGAATTTTGTTGGCAGATTTTAATAAAAATGAAACTCTGTCATTTGGGAGCCAAGTTGTTTTGTATGGACTGATTGGACAGACGACAGACACACGTGATGAAACAGATAGGTGCTTTTCACAATTCTTGGAGACATTCCAAAAAAGAGAGAATGTGGGAAGATTGAAAAGACTAGAGATTTTTGATCTGTCATGCCAATGGAAGAAGTCTGAAGGAAGCCACTGAGGGAAAATGATGCACTTTGCTCTCTTTGCTCTCTGAAGGCTGTTGATTGCAACATGACAGTGTACATCTGCATACTGCTTGGGCAGTGGTTACATCAGTAAAGAAATTGCCTTACTCACCAGAACCGTCTTCTTGTATTGAACCATAAGAGTGGCACTCAGTGATTCCACTTTTTGTGTTCATGAGGAGGTGCATTGTGTGGTGTTGGAAGAAAAATATAGAGAAAGAAAGAAAGTGTTGAGAAATGTTTTTAGTTACTTGTACCATGAAGCAATACAGGTGTTTTATAACAATAATTGTTTTCAGTTGAATTACTCCTTTTGTATCATTTTCAATACCATCTGCAAATTAGTGCATGGATTTGTAACTATATATATCCTCTGCCCCTTATATAAAACTTGATGCATTTTGTGGTACATCTCCTTTACATACCATGCCTGTCTCTGTTTGCCAGGCTGCATCTGCATCAGTGTTTTCCCGACTTGGTGCGTCAGCCGATTCTCCAGGCAGCTTACATGATCCAAAAGTTACTGGATCCACATCAGTACCACAACCATTGCCACTACCACTACCGTCCCAACATCAGCAGCAATCAGTTGGACCTGTAAATGTTGTCATCACCTCATCTGACACGTTACCAACATCTGCCCCAACTAATCAACCTACATTAAGTGTTACAATTCCACCACAACATAGACTGGGCACTCCTCTTGTGAAGCAGCCCACAACAAACCACCTCCATCTACAGAGCACAACTTCAGCTTTCACATCTACCACTGTAAGTTTTTAATGATGCAGTGGAACCATGATATAACAAGCATGACTTATTGTGAGAACTTCATTGTAACAGAAAAGAAAACATCGGCACCAATAATATGTTAATATTACATATATGGGAAAACCTCACATAGAATGGTGGCGTTTTTTTCTGCATATTCATTGTAACGAGCAATTCCTAGGTATCCATAAGTTTTGTACAAACTATAATTGCAGGTTTTTTCCCCAAACTACTTATAGTTGGCAGAAAATTGACAACTTCTGCGTTCAAATAATGCAAACAGTATCAAGAATGTAGGATTTGAAGTTTTCACAGCGGTGACTATGGAGAAAGCAGTCTTCTGGGATGTGGCGCCATATAGATGTGGTGTTAACAGACGTTTCGGAGGAACATATCACCACCATTTTCAGGGTAGACGGGGTTATGTCTCAGCAAGTCATGGAAGCCTCTCATCTGTTCCCTCAAGAAACCCCCAGGACATGATGCCAGATCCACAAGGCCACGCAAGTGCATGACCGACTCGTATAGCAACCCCCCAGCTTAAGGGTTAATGCCCTCCCATTGACCTTGCCTTTCTCCCCCGATACAATATCCTATACCTGCTCTAGTCTTGCTACGGCTCCCCAGACCCTTCCCCTCTCCCTCTTCACTGATTTCCCATGTAGATCTGTTCCTTCCTTTCCTGTTTCCTGCTCTCATACAGCTGAGTTTATTTCCGACATTAGTCTGTTTGCACCTGTTCTCATTGTCTCTTCGCTTGTGGATTTTCTCATTTTTTTTTTCTACCCTGAAGATGGGAGGCGATACGTTCCTCCGCAACATCCGTTAACATCACATCTACGTGGCGCCACATCCCCAAAGACTGCTTTCTTCAGTATCAAGAATATTGAAATATTGTTCGTTGCTTTCATGTCTCCTTGTGATAACTACTTGAAGAACCATAAGCAGTATCTGCATAATGTCACAGATGTAGCATGTTCACACTGTTATTGCCTGCAGACAGCATAAATTGCATTTTGTTTCATTATCTTGAAACCCATACAGCATATGGGTAGTACTGTGCATGAAATGTGACATTCATTTTTATTTACAATTCTATTCTGATAAATATGAACAAGTTCCTTTCTTTTTTGTATGAGATACATGCAGAAATGCCTTTCAGTAATATCGCCAATCATTGTCAGATTTTAACTATAATTGAAATGTGTTGGCGCATTTTAGAAGACTCCCCAGTATCAAATTTAATGAAAATTCATTTTGAAGTTCTAGATTTGTTATGTGCTGACAGATGGATAGACAAACATGGCAAAGCTAATAAGGGCGGTACAGCAATTTTTTATTGCAGACATGCCAAAATGAACAAGTATTCTTTTTACCTGCATTATTTTTTAAATCTTCCCTACCACTCTACCTGCAAGGAAAGAGTTCCTAGTACCTGTTGTATAGGAGGCTGGGTGGGCCCAAGATTCAGTCTGGACATTTTGAAGAAGAGAGAAGTTTCTTGCCACTACCAGGAATTGCATCCCAACTCCTCAGTAATCCAATCTCTATCCTGGTTGTTGTACCAACTGAACTAGCGAGGCTCCAGTCTTAGTGACAATGAAACTACAGCCATTGCTATGCAACAGCATGGTAAACACACCTCTACAACAATAGAATTACTATTATAAACGATGTTATGCAACCCATTGCTAGGCAGCTTCAACAGTTGGTCTACAACAGTGGAAATGGGGGTGTTTTCTGTATGGTCTATGCCAAGGAGTTATCGTGAAGACAGTTGGGGTGACCCAGTCAGTTGAAAGTCAGCCTGTGAAGAGAAGACTTATTAGGTTGGCGTGAAATGGCTGCCAGCCTCACAGTTGTCAGTTGAGAATTGGGTTCTGCACAGAAGGCTTAGTGGGTACTTTGGTGATGTATAAAGTTGTGGAGACTAGCAGTAGTGCTGTAATTACTTGTGGTTCCAAATGATGTGTATAAGTGGTCAATAAATCCATTCACGAATCCGTACCCTGTCTGTAGTCACCGCTAAGTCGAAACAACTGGTGTCAGAAGTGATTGGATTGGATACTGCATTGGATTTTGATTGTTATAATGCAACACTACAGACATGGAGTGGGTAATGGAATTCCTGTTGGTCTTTGAGAAGAGATGGACTCACCACAAAAAAATGGACGCCAACCAAGAAATGCTAACCAGGATGATGGCCAAGATGGACACCCAGCTAAAGAAGATGAAGGCCTNGGCCAGGATGGAAGCCCATAATGAAAGGATGATGGCCAAGATGGACACCCAGCTAAAGAAGATGAAGGCCTGTCTAGGAAAGACAGATGCCACAGTAGAAACTTTTGGAGCTCTGAAGAAATGGCATGGAGTCCGGCATCTAGCCATAAGGTGCCGTGGTCAGCTGAAGAAAAGGACGCAGGGCATTGGTGATCCTAGGAAGAAGTCAGCCACAACCTGCATAGGGATGACCTGTCATGCCATTCTTGCACATCATAAGGGCATGGTCATCACGGACAATGCCAGGACAATATTGCAAGAGGAGCCCCTAAAGGATGGACGCCTGAGAGGAGACAGCGGATAAACCAGGAAAGTAGCAATGGCATAAGGAGCCAAGACGTTAAGGAACAACTAATTCTGAGGAAAGCGAGGACAACTGGAAGTGTCATTCAAAGAATGGAGAAGAAGACAACAGCTATGACTGGAAAGTGTGGGAAATGTTAAAGAGACCTTCAGGGAGACCCTGGGTCTGGAGATCACAAAGATAATAGCCAGGACTTCCATTAGACTGCAGTAAATGAGTGTCAGGACCATTGTGAATGGATTAACCCCCTCCTGAATGAAAGAAGAGACTACTAAAAACAGCTTAAGAGCCGTCGGTGTAGGAGCATTTACCATTCTCAGAGCTTCCCTCACTGATCGGAAAAGCAGGATGATGGTCACAAACCTGAACCAACTGTCACCCAATGAAGGAACCCTTCGGGACAAATGACTTTAAGGAGGAAGCGGCAGGAGCAGTTGGAGAGCACACACCATGATAACTGAGCCATGGGGAGGAAGGTGAGACCAATCACAGACATTGCAAATGCAGCCCTCGGAAAAGAAGAAATGGTGGTATGCCTGTAGGCTATTCAGGACAAATAGCCTTAAGGGGGAAGCAATGTGATATGTAGACATGTTGCTAGGCAGAGACATTGAAACTGAGACAACAGCCATTGCTATGCAACGGTGCTGTAAACACAGCTCTGTAGCAATAGACTTACTGTTGGAAATAGTGTTATGCTACTCAGCTGCAACAGTTGGACTGCAGCAATGAAAATGGTGTTTTCTATGTTGTTCATTCCAAGGAGTTTTTTGGAAGACAGTTGGGGTGACCCAGCCAGTTGAAGGTCAGCCTTTGAAGAGAAGACTAGGAGATTGATGTGAAATGACCACCATCCTGGCAGCGGTCATTGAGAATTGGGTTTTGCGTGAGAGGCTGTGAAGATAGAACCTGAACACATGAAGCTGAAGAATCTCCACTGTTAGAAGCTGCTGCTAGGGAACGGCTGGTGAAGACACAGCAGGCTGGAAAAAGGTTTAGCGGGTGCTTTGGTCATTTATAGTGTGGAGATTAGTGATAGTGCTGTAAGTACTTGTAGTTCTGAGTGGTGTGTATAAGTTATCAATAAATCCATTCACCAGGATTACAGAATGATTAACCCATTCATTTATTTATTCAGGATGCATTTAATGATATCAGGAGCCCTGACTGTATACCATTGAATGACATGATAATTTGTGAATGATGAATTTGCAACACTGTGGAAGGAAGTCAGTGTGGCCTAAATTCAGATACTGTTCAAGCATATACCTGGAGTGATTGTACACGCAGGCTTTATGAGTAGAGCCAGTGAGGTCACATGTCTGGTGCCACCATCGTGCTGCCTCCAACTCTGTGAACACATAAGAGAAGTTTCGTTTGGCCCATTTTCCTGTCAGATCAGTGTCTGAAGGTAATCTCCCCCCCCCCACACACACACACACACACAGATATGCACCCACCCACCCCTCTCTCATCACATGAAAAGAAAGTTTTTATTTGCTTGCTTGTTTTTTCCTTGTGACTCACACACTGTTGTCTCAGAGATGACAGTGTCTTCGAGGAATGTGAAGTTTTAACAGAACTGGATGTGACTGGAACCTGTTCTTTCCAGGCTGAGCATGGACCCTGTTAGGATCATTGATTATAAATAGTTCGTAGTGAGAAAGCAGAATGTAAGTTACTGTATTAAAAACTGAGAACGTCTCATTGTCATAAGTGATATAGGTGTAAGAGGCTAATTTAATGTCACAGTATTGTAACACGTGGCCATTTGGGCTGAAGGTTTGTTTTGTTTGTTTGTTTGGCCTGTGAGCCAGAAGAAGTTTAGAATTGTTGCTGTGAAGTAAAGCTATAGAATCATTATGTAAGTGTGAAATATCCACCGGTTTTTAAGATGCTAAACCAAAGGAAAATGATTTAGCTACTTTTTAGGTAAATATGGTGCTTGCAGTGATAATGTAAAATGAGGTCTTTTTATATTCCTTTTCCATTTATTCCCATAGATTAAATGATGTCCCTTGAAAGACTTAAAATGTACTATGTACTTTCAGGCTTTTAACTCTACTTCGATCAGCTCCACAACACAGTCGTCAGTGCCACATGCATTCCAGATATCTATGCCCCCTCAGGCACAGCTACCACATGCGTCAATTCTTGAGAAGGGCGCTGCTTCCCTTAGTCCAGTTCTTCCAATTTCTACAGGAATGTTATTGTCATCTGTGCCATCACCTGTTTATTCAGCGTTAGAAAAAAGTCCTGCTGGCAAGAATAATGTTGCAGGTATTATTTTTATTCCTTGACTCAGTTTTGTTAATGAATTTAAATTGAAAGAATGTTTTGATGCTGGAATTGCTAGACAGCATATGAACCTTTGAATAGGATGTTGTTCCTTGTTTACAGAACAAATGGAAGAGTTGAAAATCTTGGTCATGTCAGGGTGATTGTACTCAGTAATTTAGGGGAGCTGTAGCATGGATAATTAACAACTGTGGATAATCCAAATACTTCGTATCTAATGAACTCTGTTCAAGTTAAAAACTGTAATAGGATATAGAGCCCACAGGGTCAGTGGACAGTGAAACAGATGTTTTTCTATTGTGGTAATGGGATCTGGGGGGAAGGGGGGTTAGAAAACGGTAAAATAGTAAAGTGAAAGTTGCAGCATAGTCCACAAGAAATCACAGATCATCAGTTATACATGTTACTGAAAAAGATGTAATGAGCATTGAAATCGGTATACGTGGTGTGTTCAAAAAGTATCAAACCTTCTTTTTTCCCGCGTAAACCAATGAAGCGTGGTAGGCTCCCTTCGGTGGAGATGTGGAGGGGACATTCATGCGCAGTCGTGACTTTTTTCCCGCCCGCAGAAAGTGTCAGTCGCTGGCAGTCAACCTATGAGTGAGGACGTGTAGTGAGCGCTTGTCGGATTCCAGTAAGGTGTAAAATGATGGAACAACATGAGCAGCAATATTGCATCAAATTTTGCCAAAAGCTTGGCGATACCCAAGTGGAAACCATTCACAAGATTCAACAGGCTTTCAGGAACGATGGCATGAGCAACTCATGGATGAAGGAGTGGTACAGCCGCTTCAAAGATGGCCACACATCAGTGGACAGTGAACCGCGTTCAGGTAGACCCTCAACAAGCTGAAATGAGAATGTCATTGAGCAAGTGCGGACTTTGGTCATGGAGGACCGTCGTATCACAGTCCGAGAAGTTGCGAACGAGATAGGGGTAAGCATTGGATCAGTACATTCAATTTTGACCAAGGATTTTGGCATGAGGAGAGTGTCTGCGAAATTCGTACTGAAACTGCTAACAATGGAGCAGAAGCAACGCCGTCTGGAAATCGCACAGGACATGCTGGACAATGCAAACAGTAACCCCAACTTTCTGAACACCGTGATCACAGGCGATGAGTCGTGGATTTATGGGTACAACCTGGAAACCAAGTTGCAGTTGTCACAGTGGAAACATCCGACATCCCCAAGGTCAGTAAAACACTGCAGGTCCACAGCAATGTCAGGGTCATGATGGCCATTTTCTTTGACTCCCGTGGGGTTGTGCATCATGAGTACGCACCACAAGGCCAAACCATCAGAAAGGAATACTACCAGGAGGGCCTTCGTTGCCTTCGTGATGCTGTGCGGCGCAAACGACCGGATCTGTGGGCAGCAAAACTTGGCAGCTCCATCATGATAATGCACCCGCCCATTCTGCGCATCTGTTTCATACTTTCATCGCCAAACACAACATCCCTGTGGTTCGTCAGGCTCCCTACTCCCCCAACATTGCTCCGTGTGACTTTTGGCTATTTCCCAAGCTGAAAATGCTGCTGAAAGGAACCCGATTTCAGTCGAGAGAAGACATCATGTGGAATCCAATGGCCCGGCTGATCACTATTCCAAAAGACGTGTTCCAGAAGTGTTCCCAACAATGGCGGAAGCGCTGGGAGAAGTGTGTGTAATACCAGGGAGACTACTTTGAAGGGGATTAGGGTTTTGTACCTCCAAATCAATAAATGTATTTCTGCCGACCAAAAGTTCAATACTTTTTGAACACACCACGTATACATCTTAATCAGTAACTAAGGGGTTCTAAAAGGTCTGTGTTTAATCTACAAAACATAATCTGTATGTGAATAATATTGTCTGCTGTATATGTATTCTTCAATCCAAAGAACAATGAATGTCATATATTTAAAATTTATTTTGTTCCACAGGGGTAGTTACCCTCTTGACAGCCTTGATGTCCCCGAGTGTCATTCTTACCCATAATGCAAATAATGTAACATGTAGTACCGTTGCTAAACGGCTGTCGCAAGAAGGAACATGCATTGCTTGGTAACGGCTGCTGAACACGTCAAACATAACTGAGCTGTTACTAGACAGTCATAACAACAATAGGGGGATTGTTGGAGGTAGTGTTTTCTATTTGGTTCGCCCTGAGGCTGTATAGGAGGACCCAAGGCTGGCTGAGTATGGTTAAATTGAGTGAAATGAAGTGAAGTGGTTGGTTGAAGAGTGATTGAGTTCATTTAAGGAGTGGCAGTTGAGAGGAGCTCTGCAAGGGAGGCTAAGAAGAGATGGCACTGTAATTGAGTTGACAGTTGATAGGAGTTCAGTTGTGGAGTGTTAACCAGTGGGCAGCACCGTGCCCGTGGAAGCTGAAGAATCTCCATTGTTAAGAGTCGTTACCAGGAAACATCTAACGAAAACATGGCAAAGGAATAGTCATTGTTGTGAGCTGTTAGTAAGCAATGACCAGTGAAAGCAGACTGGATTTGTAGTGTGGAAATCAGCAATAGTGTTAGTGTTATTTGTAGTTATGACCCATAAGTGGTCAGTAATTCTGTTCACCCAGCCATACTTCATCTGTAGTCACACATACACATGAGACAATAAGAAACCTTATCAAATTCATTTATACTGTGAGGTAAAGTTGTGACTCTGTGCTTAATTAATTAAGCACTTCCATGAAGACATGAGGGATTGGAGGTATAGCTTCATCATTCTTAAGTTCAGGACTAGATATTTTATACTGTTTAAACATAATGTGTAAATTCTTTTCAAAATGTACATTTGGGGTTTTAGATTGTCCAGTATGGCCTAAACTTCCTTTGATATCACACCTGTATGGGTCAAGTAATGGATTAGACTGAATTTTGTTAATGAAAAGAAGTCAGTATTAATTTGCCTAGTGCAGAATGACAAGTGGCATTTCACTTTAACCTGAATTGCAATTACAGATTATGAATCTTTTAATTTTAAAACTTGGTTGAAACGGTAAGCAGACATATAGTTGGAGCTGAGTCAGTCGATTGAATTTTGGCTAACTTTCCATCTTCTCCCCCTCAATATTTTAGGAGCTGGTCATGTGGCCGATGTGCGCAGAGTGTCCACAGGTTCTGCAATAGGAGTAGAAGACGGAGAGGAAGGTTATGATGCAGAACATGATCCATGTCCTGATTTCCAGCCTGTAATTCCACTACCAGCAGAAGTGGAACTGACTACTGGAGAAGAAGAAGAAACAGTTCTATTTGAAAGCAGGGCAAAGCTCTTCAGGTAAGGGGTCATGTTCCATCTTAGAACTGCAGTCGTTGCAGATACACAGATGTACATGCACACATGGAGATACTGACAGTGCCATCAATGTAATTAAGATCTAAAAGTTTTTGACAATGGTATATTGCTATAAGTATTATGTTTTTGGACATTATCCATTGTCTTGTCTATTTTCTAAAAACCTTCCTGTTTCTTTTTAAAAACACAGCGTTTCGGAGACTGGATTCTGTCCATGTCCTCAGGTAAAACCTCCAGTCTGGAGATATGAGCTAGGTTTCACCTGAGTGCGGGGACAGAATCCAGTCTCTGAAACGTATTTTTAAAAAGAAACAGGCTGGTTTTTATTAAATAGACAAGACGATTGTTAATGTCCAAGGACATAATACTTGCATCAGTGTAACTGTTTAACATTATGCATGTTTTATTTTCCACTGCATATTGCACCTGTGATTACTGGGTCATCTTCAGGTGGCACAATACTTAAAAATATCAGTTCATAAAAATGTCTTGCTTACATTCTGTTGTATTTGGGCCTTTGTTCTGTTTTCACATTCAGATGTGTGGCCAGTTTGTCTGGGTATTTGTTAGTTAGTAAAATATAATATACAGTATTGTCGCATGTTGGGTATGTCACACGACAAGTAACTTCACGCCTTATTTGATATAGCGAATTTATTGAACACTCGCTCTTACAATCACACAATTTACAATCTCACAATTACTGCCATCAGCAGTATCACAAATACTTCTCCTGTAGTCACTGCCATTCAAGTCACTCCGGCGAATGCTGGACCGCAATTGACTGGTTAATCGTTACTCACTAGTAACTCACTCACTCGTAACTGGCTCAATACTCACTCATTGAATAGTGTTCAGTGCTCCTTATTTAGCCTCGGCACGGACAACACAGAAAACAGTGACGCGATAGGTACTGCTGTTACGTGACGCCGTGTTTACAGGTTGCCTAGCAACACTACCAAGAGTTGTTTACTGCTGTGTAGTAACCGCAGTATCCCTTGTTATGTCACCACGGCAATGGTTGCTTCACACAGTTGCTCTTCCGTTATGTCACTATGGGAGAGGGGGTGATTACTGAGCGTTGCATACTGATGGAAGGAGAGGGGGTATGTGACATCACTCAGGAGACCGCAGAGTTCACGTGACCCCTACTTCCCGTTGCGCCATCCACGTCACAGTATATAAAAATATACAGACAATAAAACTTAATTAAATAGAATATAAAGTTGTAGATATATTCATAATAGATATGTGGAAGAATGGCTTTCTCAGTTCAACACAAGAATTTAGAAATATTTTGAAAATGTTCTCTAGTAGACCAATTTTTTCGCTATAATAATATATATAACACTGTCACCTTTTCAGAGTGCACAAAAATTTACAGCCAGATTTACCTGAATGGATGATGATTCTTAATGCATGATGACACTTCACTAGGAAATGTCTGCCCAGAAAAAGTAATTTTGCAAATTGATGTAATCTTACACTAAACATGTGAAGAAAATAAATATTAGAAAACAGTTTTATGTGAAATTTATTGATTTCCTTCTTCAAGTCATTAGCATTTATTCAGCTTCTCTCATCTATCTCAGCTTCACGGTCTTCACAGTTCCCATCTTGTCTCAGCCACTGCTTGAACTCTCATATTCACTGCCAACATTCTCATATTCTCAGCTTCTTCCTTATTGTCCCGTGCATCCATTTCATCAGATGAACAGCAGTTCGTAAATCCTCTCCTCAACACATTTGGAGAGAACAGTGCTGTGGTCTAAATTCACTGGGACAGTGAATTTACACTGAGCTTCTTTATTGTCCCTGGGGTGTCAGGACATCATCCCCTAACATGGCCCATTTGAAACACTGTTGTTTGAAATGATCATTAAAAGGTTTATTCACTGGAATGTATAGTTATGAAGTCATCTTTCCACGTATGGCCACGATGTCAGTATTCATTCCCTGAATTAGACATCCAGTGTTCAGTGACCTTCAGCTGCATCAAAGCATTCCCTCTTTTCTCAATATTACATGTGGTCCCCAGATCAAGACAAGTTGTCACCAGTCCCACATCATTTAATTTAGTCATCCATCCCTTAGGGAGGTGCACAGTTATTAGCTACATAGGCAGCTGCACCTTAAACACAGTTCTTTCTGTTTACTGTTGTACATGGCAGTTTCATGCCGTCTGCCAACTCTGTCAGTATTAGTCACCTGCATCTTTTCATTGCCTGGCACTTTTCTGACAACAGAATTTTCATCATGATGATCAGTGGTGTAACCCAGTGGCGTTTCAAAATACACTCACATTCATCGACAGTGCATTGAAGTGTGGTGGTAACTTCTTACAAAGTGAAGACCTTTGTTATAAAGAAAACCTGTTCTCCGCATCAATTATACACATTTCTCTGAGCTGGACTTAAAATTTCAGCCTCTCACTGGCTAATGATACTGGATGAGACTGATATTCCATTCTGTCTCTGAATCCATAGAAATAACATTTCTCACATAAAATTAGCAAATTCCTGTTTCTCTTGTTCCCACTTTGGGAAATTTGCCTCAGGAAAAGCTGTATTTTTGTGCCTGTTCATACTTTTATTCCGTATTTTATCACCATTCTTAGAGTATGGACCATAAATACACTGCCTGATAATTTTTGACACATAGTCTTTTTCTCAACGTGTCTACCATTTCTTCATTGACTGATGTGTGTTAGAACAATCTCGTGGTGTCATAAATCAGTAAATTGCTGCTTTTACTTCATAAGTGTGATGGTACTTCAGGCAACCTCATGTCATCTGACCCTGAAATGCATCTGTCTCAGTTTCTTGCTTGCAACTCACACAGTACAATGATGGTAAATGTAATCTGTGGTATGATCATGTCAAGCACTTTAAAACATTAAAACACATTACAAACATCTTTGATACACACATGCACAAATGCACAGGTGTGTAACTCTAAGGGGGAGGAGCACGTCTTCCATCTGGGAAAATATGATACTGATCTCTTTCAACATGACCCTGACATACAAAGCAGAAGCAGGTAGCAGAGAGTTCAAGAAGTTAAAGAATTAAAAATCAGTGTTCAGACTGATATTGAGGATGTTCTTGATTTGATCCCTAAAACTGGAGACTCACACTTGCCTAATATGTGGCTGTGATATTTACTCACGATTGACCACGCTGTGTCTGTTACCGTTGTGTCCATTGTCTGCTTGTTAAAGTTCTCAGTTATTCTGTGGTTGTAGTAAAGCATATACGTGTAAAATTACAGAGGTTTTTGTGAGTTTCATTTCTGTTGCTAAATTATTATTATAATTTTTATTGGAAGGGGTGGGTTTCTGCATGCACTGCAACCAGTGGTCTATTGTACACCCCCCTGTGATATTCTACCAGTCTCTATACCCTACCGGTATTGGTGCGTGCCATCAGTCCCGACTGAGCCAGTGAGTTCGGCCTCTACTGGCTCAGCGGTATCTAGATACTTCCCGCATCTACCAGAGGCGTTAGAGACTATTGTTGGGCGGGAAATGTCCTTACAAATTTGGCTCAGTGGTCTCCTTGAGACATGAGGTTCTTTTACATCCCGTAAAGCTACGACACAGGACCCACGGCTTAAAGTCCCTCCCGGAGGACTTGTTCCCTGAATTTTTCCGCCCTTAAAAATTCCACGACCTCCACCGGGTTTGAACCCGCGTACCTTGAGTCATGAGGCGGGAACGTTACCCCTAGACTACGGAGGCCAATTTCTGTTGCTAAATACTTCATGAGTTTTTAATTGACCTTTATTATTCGCAAAATGGGGATTTTAAATCCCATAATATTACAGGCCAGTGGTCAGATTTTTGTTCATGAGTAATTTTATTATTATTGTAAAAGTGCAATACTTCACTTGCTGAAACATGTTTATAGGGGGGTATGATAAAATAGCTTTTTTGCCACAGACGGTATTTGCTTTCAAGTTTTAGTTTGGGACATGCTGAAATTGTGCTCCAGGAATTAAGTTTTGTATTATTTTAATTGACAGCATAGTTAATTTGAATTTTGTAACAGGAGATTTGCCAGGTATTTACATAAAGCTGTGGGTAGGGAATGAAAGGTAATTTTTAAATTTGGAAATATTGTCTGCTACATTAATTTTATTTTGCCAATAGGTATGTGGATAAAGAATGGAAGGAACGTGGTGTGGGCACCATGAAACTTCTGCATAACCAAATGACAGGGAAAGTACGTGTATTGATGAGGCGTGAACAAGTACTGAAGATATGTGCAAATCATAATCTTAGATCTGACATGGAGTTGACTCAAATGAATAACCGTGCCTGGATGTGGGTGGCCCTTGATTTTGCTGATGAGGAGGTTCGCCTTGAAAAGCTTTGTGTGAGATTCAAGACATCTGATGAAGCTGCCAATTTCAAAGATGCTTTTGACAAGGCCAAATTAATTGTTGCAGCTACTGAGACCTCTGCAGTCAAGGCTGTAGCATCCGTTCCTTCTGTTTCTACATCAGCTGTCACTCAAGAGCCCTCCAAAATTGCAACCAAAGTTGTTACTTCTGCAATTACATCCCCAGTTCCAGTTACATCATGTAATAAAATAACTGTAGGTGGGTTTACATTTGCATCTCCGCCTACTTTTAAAATAGATTCAAAATCTGCAGCGGCACAGACATTGAAAGATACTACTAAAGACAAAGAGAAGGGTTCTGGAGAGGGAGCTAAACCAAGCCCATTTGCTGGTTTTAGCTTTACCAGTCCGTCTAAAGTGTCTACATCATTGGAGTCTCCTGTCATTACAGGCAATGTGCAAGTGTCTGAACCCACATCATTACACAGACCCCGCACTATTGTACCAAAATCTGTTGGTGTTACATCTACATCAGATAAAGTTCAGATTATGCCAGAATCAGGTACTCCGACATCTGGCTCAAAATTAATGTTTGACTCACCTCATACTGATTTCACATTCTCAGCCCTAGCAGCTGTTATTAAGGAGCCAGGTTTTAAGAAAGATGACAGTTTTAAGGGTTGGGAAGGAGCAGGAAAACCTGTGTTTGGGGGATCCCTGAAGTCTGAAGGTGTTGTTGAAAATGAGGGTAGCGCAGAAGAGTTTGTGCCAACAGCAGAATTTGAACCTGTAATTCCACTACCAGAACTTGTGGAGCTGAAGACAGGAGAGGAAGGAGAAAACATACTATTTGAAGAGAGAGCAAAATTGCTTCGTTTTGACAGTGAAGGAAAACAGTGGAAGGAGCGTGGTATTGGAAAGCTGAAGATAATGCAAATTCCTACCACTGGTAAAGTTCGGTTACTTATGCGGCGAGAACAGGTTTTAAAAGTATGTTGCAACCATTTTGTGACTGCAGATATGAAGTTTACTGCCCTATCATCTTCTGACCGGGCCTGGACTTGGTGTGCCCAAGATTATTCTGAAGGAGAAATGAAACCAGAACTCCTAGCTGTTAGGTTCAAGACTGTTGAGCAGGCACTTCTTTTTAAGAAAACCCTTGATGAAGTTCAAGTGAAAATGAGTGATGAAGGTAAAGATACAAATGAGCCAACAGCTCACAGTATGGTTTGGAAATGTAAAGAATGTCTTTTTCCCAATGCTTCTGTTGCAAATCATTGTACTTCATGTAAAAGGCCAAAACCAAGAGAATTCAAGGAGAACCCTTTGCTTGTCTCTCACAGCAGTAACCAGCAGCTAAAGCTTTTTGAGCTTTCTAAGTCACCTGAATCCTGGGAATGTCAGTCATGTTGCCTTATAAATGATATGGACAGTGAAACCTGCATAGGGTGCAAAAAGCCAAATAGTTCAAAAGCAGCCGATGTCTCAAGTGCCTTGCAATCAGAACCTCTGTCTGAGATCTTCAAGGCCAAGCCAGGTTCATGGGAGTGTGAGGCTTGCTACATTCGAAATCAAAGTACAGCAGATTTGTGTATGGCTTGTGAAACCCCCAAACCAGGAAGTAATGTGACTTGTGAAACTGCATCATCTTTTAGTTCTAGCATTCTTCCAAGATCAGACCAAAATGTACCTCTTTCAGAACTGTTTAAGCCCAAAGCTGGTTGTTGGGAGTGCAGCCAGTGCTATACATATACTGATGCTGATAAGACATCTTGCTTATGTTGTGGTGGTCCAAAACCAGGTCATGATGTAACACAGAGAGAAATGCCTGGTAATGCCACAAACCAGGCTTCTTTTAAGTTTGGAATGCCCTCTTCTGGAACTGAATTTAATTTTTCAACTTCATCCCAAATCACCAGTGGCCAAAGTGATTTTACATTTGGCATTGCACCAGGACACACATCTGAACCAGTTAATAATAACTTTGGAATGCCCATTTCAAATATATCTACGTCAACAGCAACAACCACCACCATTACTCATGCTTTGTTTACAAGTTCCAATGCCTGCATTCCAAAAGGTGGATTTTCGTTTGGTCTCCCCTCTACCACTACCACTGCTTCATCTGTTACATGCATTTTTGGTGTAGACAGCACATCAACAAATAAACCATTCTCATTTGAGCCAAAAGCTAATACTGGAGCTTTCCTGTTTGGAAGTTCAGCAGGATGTGGTACTGAAAGGAACACCAGTTCCTTGACTTTCAGTTTTGGTAGTAACATACAGGCAGAAGGCAACAGGGATTCTACACCACCCAAGGATACAGCAGGTGAGATGTCATTATTTGGTATAAGTGAATTTGGATATGAGATTGAACCTTTGCTCTGAATCAGAATCTGTAACATATTTCTTAACTAAAGTTAAATTTTTTTGTCCATGGTGTAGCGTATATGTTAACACTTTGCAGACCGTACACATGATATGATTTTAGGACACATTAGGTTGTAACACACTGTACCTTGCTCTGGCGCTACACAACTGCAATGAATACTGCGTAATCTTCGGAATGTATGCTAGGTATTCCATAACTTGACCTGGCTGGCTAGGGTCCTTACTCCAAAAGAAAATAAACTTTGCCCCTTCCACCTTTTTATGTACCAGGCAGGAAGTTAGTAGAGGGGAATATGTTTCAAGGACAGAAGCGGTTGAAGGCAAAGCAATCTCTCTGACTTGTTCTCCGATGAGCTATCTGACGTGCCTTATGGAGGAGTAGTGATTAGTGACTCAGACAGTGGAAGTGACAGGGGTCAACAAAGAATTGTGGCCACAGATAATAAAAGTGAAAGTTGCCTTGTGGCTTATAAATTGTGCCATTTTCAATTCATTTTTGGTTTACAAAAATCTAAACCCTGATTCGAAATTGAAATACAAAGCATTCCTGATGAATGTGGCAAAGGCCTGGGCTACAGACCAGATGGTGGCGGCAGAACAAGAGTCAGACAGACTTAGTGCGACCTACCCCATCAACTCCCACCTCACGCAGGCCTCATGTGGACACCCCTGGGCGACTCTTGCCTGATATGCGGAAGCATACAGGGTTTGTCCAAAAAGTAATATTAGTGAGTCGATTAAAAACATTTATTGATTAGATCGGTACAACACATTAAAAGGCTTCAAAATAGGCTCCTCCTGCATCGATACATCGCTTGCATCAAGATTTCCAGGCATCGAAGGCGTCATGGTAGGCCTCCTCCAGAATGTTCTTTAGAGCCTTGGTGCAAGCCTCTTTGACTTCGTCAACTGTCCCAAAATGATGTCCTTTCATGGGAGTTTTCAAGCGCGGAAACAAAAAGAAGTCTGGGGGAGTCATGTCAGGACTGTAGGGTGGCTGGGGAACCGTTGGCACCTTTGAATCGGTCAGGAAGCGGGTCACGAGGAAGGCGGTGTGGGCTGGTGTATTGTCAGGATGAAGTTTCCAGTTGTCCGCAATGTCGGGCCGGATGCAATAAACCCTTCGTTTGGGTCTCTTTAACACTTCCACGTAGAATTTGGCGTTGATGGTTGTACCATATAGTACCAACTCATGGTGGATGTCAAAGAACACAGTGAGCATGACCTTAACATTTTACTTGCTCATTCTGGCCTTCTTGGGGCAAGGGGATGCCGAGGTGTGCCACTCGGCACTTTGCCTTTTTGTTTCGTGGTCGTACTCAAACACCCAAGTCTCATCGCCTGTGATGACATTGTCTAAAAAGTGAAGGTCACTTTCATGTAAGTCCAAAAGTTCTTGGCACATTTCAACTCTGCGCGATTTTTGGTCATCCGTTAACACTTTGGGCACCAGCTTTGCACACACTTTTTGCATCTGCAAATTGTTCGTCACGATCTCGTGAACGGTACTTTTTGGAATGTTTAATGTCTGTGCCATTAAACGAACACTCAAACGATGGTCTGAGTTCAAAAGTTCTCTCACACACATCACATTTTCGTCGGTGGTGCTTGTTGATGGCCGTCCAGCGCGGGCTTCATCGCCGAACTCTTCACGGCCTTCTAAAAAGGCCTTGTGCCACCGGTAGACCTGACGTTCCGACAAACAATCATCACCAAAGGCCATCTTTATCATGGGAAAAGTTTCCACTGCAGACTTGCCAAGTTTCACACAAAACTTGATGGCAATCCTTTGTTCCAAGGAGTGCTGCATTGCGGCTTGCACGAGAGACAAAAACGAGTTTCACGGAAAAGCCTTTCGTCACTCTCAGGAAGTTCGGAGATGACTAAGTGACCGCGCGTTCATAAGCTGACTTGCCCCTCCACCGATCCCAACCGGTTTGAGCGCGCTGCGACATATAGTTACTTCACAATAAAATCACTGACATTACTTTTCGGAAAATTGTGAAGAGTGAACATTCCAAGGGGAAGCATCCTTCTAGGCAATGCCGTGTTTGCACAGTTCACAAAAAAAGGAGTATGTCTGTCTACATTGCAAGTTCTGTGTAATGCCGCTTCACAAAGGGGAATGTTTCCAGAAATATCACACTCTCAAGCACTTCTAGGAGCATTGGTAAGTGTTCTCCAAAAATTTTAGTTCATAAAATTAATTAGGAGATTTTATATAAATTTTTAAAGTGAACAGTGCACAAGTTAGGGTAGTAGGTATAAAAATACCGGTCCCCAGGGTGATTTAAATATTTAAATTGCCGGTCCGCAAAGTGTTAAAACAATTCCTTTGGGCTTTGGCCATTGTCAGAGTTTCTTTGAAACCTTGTTGGGCCTTACGATAGTGGTGCTGTTAAACTGTGCCCATTGTTTGAGGGTAGCTGTACCAAGGGACCTAACAGAGTAGGTTTTCTCACTTGAAGACTGAAATCAATTTCCAAAATATAGTGGTTTTAAGAAAATTCTGACATTTTGCAAAGCACAGAATAATAATTTTAAGCGACATATTTCTTTTGTATGTTCAAAAAACTGATATGTCCCACATTTCAGAAAAGTAAAAAATTTCGTGATCAGGCTTGCAGTAGCTGCTGTCTTACACTGTTTCTGGTTACCATAGCAACAAACTATCAAGCATTAACACCTGTTTTCCTGCTTTGTATAAAAGTGTATACAGTCAACTCTCGATTATCAGGGATAATGGTGGGCATGGAAATCACGATTAATCGAAAATGCGGTTAAGACAAATGTTATTAAAAGTAGTACTGTAATACTGTACCTTCATAATACTATAGGCCTACCTGTATTTAAATTTACTCAACCTCATTTTTATGTCATCTCATGGCCTATTTAATACTTTTTTTACATTATACTGAAGTGTGAATTAGTTATTTCAATCACAGTGTTCAACAACATCCAACACTTTTTACAAATATTCACACTTAACACTTCCTTTTTACGGATATCCATACGAAGCATACGTAATATGAGCTTGTCACTTAATAAACTGTTCTCTTCACTCTCAAGATAGTCTAGTAAGGATTCCAAATGATTAAGAGCAGCACCATGTGATATTTTCTTACTAGCAGCACTCTCCACCTCTTCCTCATTCTCACTTTCTTTCCACTCTTCTGGCTGTACCCCCACTGAACTTATGGTTTCATCACTGATTAACATTTCGAAGCCCGGCTCACATGAGTTTCTGTTGAATACTTAACACGCTTCCTTTTACACCCTGACATTTTGCTAACGCACTTGAAGATCGATACAAAGAGACCAACTGGGGCGGTGTATCTGTCCTTGAAACTTTCCACAAATCCTTGCCTTCTTTCACCCCTACCCAGAACATTGTGTTAGCATAACAGGACCAAAGAATGCAGAGCTCAGTTCACACTAGTGCAAAAATAGTGTCACAACTCACCATGTGAAACAAAAGTGAATGAATATTAAACAACATATAAGCCTCAAAAAAGCCTCAGTAGCCCTGGTTAATCCGCCCCCAGATAATCGAGAGTTGACTGTAGTAGGTCACTAACAGTCTAGTGATAATTTTTATGTAATGTTTTCTGTCAAGCATTAACACCTGTTTACCTTCTTTGTATAAAAGTATATAGTAGGTCACAAACAAGCTAATGATATTTTTTGTATGTATTGTATGTATTTTGTTGATAATGTTTTAATTGTGGATGGGTGCGTTTAGCTACTATTTTTTATGGAATGTGAACTAAAGGGGAATGATGGAAACACCTAAGAAATTGAGGAATAGAATTTGTATTGGTTACATTGAAAGAACTTCAGTTGGGCAAAATTGAATGCTTGTCTTCCATTTGTTTACACTCTGTAGTGCTCATGTCAGTGCATTAGTGAGTTTGTTGAGTGACAGTCTGTATGAAAGAATTGGAAAATGGGAGACTTGTCCAATTTTGAAAGAGGACAGATCATTGGTGGGTGTTTAGCTAGAACATCTGTGACAGAAACTGCCACGTTGTTACATATATCAAAAGCAACAGTTTGTAAGGTTATGTTGTCGTACATGAATCGTGGGAAGACAACACCAGTGAAGAGAAACAGTGGGCAAAAATCCATATTGACAGAAAGAGATCATTGTGCTATCGGAAAGTTCCCGGACTAGGTAAAAAAAGAAATGCTGGCTTAACTTAACTGTGGCTGCTGTCTGCTTGAAAATAGTCTTCTTGGGAATGTATATACCAATCCCATCGTTTCTTCCACACTTCAAAACCACTATGGAAGTTATTTTTCGTAATGCTGTCGAGTACTGCTTGCAATTCCCTTTGGATGTCAGACACTGTTTCCAAATATTGTTCCTTGAATTTCATTTTCAATTTGGAAAACAAAACAAAATCACAGGGGGCTAAGTCTGATGAGTAGGAACGATAACCATGTTGTTGTTAGTCACAAACTCTGTGTGTTTTCAAGGACATGTGGCTGGGCACATCATCATGATGAAGGAGCCAGTTGTGGTTGCGCCAAAGTTCTAGTTTCATTTCGTCACACATTTTCTCTCGAGCATTTTCAGAACATCACTTACTTACTTACTCATGGAGCTGAGCCCTTCTGGAGGAGCCGCCAATTCTGCAGCTACTCAAGAATTTCCCAGCATTTTATGGAACCCAAAGGTTCCATTAATAGTAATAAATGATTTTAAGTGTTACAGAAACTAATTTGGAGATAGATTTGTACCCCTTTCTGTTTGAATTACATGATCATCAATATTCTAGGTCATAAATTCACTTTTGGGAGTCCTGGAAAGTTTGAATTCAGCTTCAGTGGAGTTAGACCTAAATCACCTACCAAGCAGCCAAAATCTCCTGGTAGTGTTGGTGCTAATGTTAGTGGAGCTGCTGCTGATGATGACAGTGACGGTGAACTTGAAGAAGATGAAGGAGAACATATCTGTTTTCAGGTGTGTTTCAGTGTCCATTCCCTGAACTTTAAAATTTTAATACTCTAAATCAACGAGATACACGTAAACCGCCATGTCTGCTACTGATCAAGGGTTAGCTCAGTTTGAATCGGTTCAAACCATTATTAAGATTATTTTTTCTTTCCTCCCCCGTATCTTCATTTGCCGCAAGTGTCTTCATATAGGATATTTTTATATCTAGATCTCTTATATTTAATGCTCATGATTTTTCTCACATCTCATTCTGTGGTACATAAAACATCAGAAATTGTACAGTATTATTAACTTACTGATCGGTAAATATTGAGAGTAGGGTTACTGAATTGTATTGCAGCCTGTAATCCCACTGCCAGATAAGGTACCTCTGCATACTGGGGAAGAGGATGAAGATATCTTGTACTGTCATCGAGCCAAATTGTTCCGTTTTACTGGAGGAGAATGGAAGGAGCGTGGTGTTGGAGACATAAAATTGTTAAAGCACAGAAGTACTCATAAAGTCAGGTGAGGGCGTGCTTTTAAACAAAAAAAAATTTTTTTTGCCTTCCCCCAGAACAAAGGAGCACATTTTAACAAAACAATATTTATTTGAACCCCAATAGATAGTGTTTTCTTGCATTATGTAATAAGCAATCTTTTAACTTCATGAAGATTTTTAAGGCACCAACTGCCATTGCAGCTACACTTATTTAAATGGCAGCATGTCCCTGCTTTTGCAGTGTTAATGCAGAAAATATCCTTATTTAAATTATCCCTTTGTGTGTGTGTGTGTGTGAGAGAGAGAGAGAGAGCGCGCGTGCGTGCATTAACTTAAGGGTTGCCAAGCCTGAATTATTCTGTCATGTTGAAGTCAGGAGTGTTAATAATTATGATGGGGATACCAAGTGGCAGTGGGAAGTGCTTATGTTTCAGTTGTCATTGCAGTGGTGACCATTGTTGGAAAGAAATTTTCGTTATTGATAGCATGGATAGTCAGTGAAATCATGTTTTAGTGCATGACATTGTACCAGTGGACTGGTTATATGTGGGAATTGTAGTTATAGATGGGAATTACTGATTTCAAAGATTGTTCTTTTGGAATAATGTATACTTATTATGTCAAAGTATGCCTGTCAGTTGGAATTCATAAATTGTCTGTCACTGTTTTTGTTGGAACTAGAAATGGCCATTATGATGCTCTACAGCCAGTTGAAGCAAAAGGGAGGATAGTTATTTCAGATGAAGTTTATTGTTATAGGCAGCCTATGCTGAAAACATTTCTTTCAGGTAGAAGGGTTGCTTAGTACATATTGTGGCATACTTGCTCAAGGCAAGAATTGTGAAACCAGAAAAGAGAGTCATTACTGAGTCATGGCTTCACAAACAAGCATGTTTCCTTGGCAGGGGGACCACTTGGGAACCCAGAGGAAAGGGAAGCTGCTACCAAGCAATGACTAGTGAAGAAGTGACTATGGACACTAGTGTGTGTGCTCACGCACCTATGGTTGTGTTCATGTGACAGTGGAATGTAAAGTCTAGTCACGCACTCTGTCGAAGAGTCCAATAAATCCAACCATCAATCTAAAACCTGCCTGTGGTCACTCGTACACATGGCAACTGGTGTGGGATTGGATTGGGTAGGACTGATTCAATGAAACTGAGGTGGATGCCTAGCTAGAAGAAATGAATTCCTTGTGAAAAGACATGAAGGCTCTGCGAGAAATTATGGATGCCAATCTGTGGAAAATGAAGGCTGAAATAAAAGCCAACAACAAGAAGTTTGAGGCCCTTGGCCATGCAAGAAAAGACATGAACCAGCCTGGAAGAAGAAACTAAGGCCAGCAAAAAAGAAATGAGGGCCTGATGAAAAGGAATGAAGGCCTGCCAGGAGGCCAGGGTGGAGGCCTGTCTAGAAAAGATGGAGGCCACAGATTTGGAGGCAAATCCAGAAGAAGTAAGGGGTCCAAGTCAGAGCATCAGGAAGTCCCTAAGGAAGCAGGCATGATAGAACATACCAGAGCACTGGAGGACTAATATGGGGACTGGCATGTAACTGAAGGGCACTGCTGACAGCCAAAGAAATGGTCCCAGCAGAAGTTCGACACCACCTGCGAATGGTTGACCCACTGTGCTGTTCCTGCACAGCATAAAGAACGTCGCAAAGGACCAACGGTCAGACCACGGACTATGTTGTACAAGGAGTCGTTGAAGGATGAACGTTTGAGGAGAGGTGACGGACACAGCTGAAATTCAACAATGGCATAAGGGGCTGAGGCCTGAAACAGCAGCAACAACTGGGAAGCAGGGGAAATTTTAATGAGACCTTCAGGTAGGCTCTCATGCTGGAGATTGTGAAGGGAACTGTTGGGTCTTCCATCTGGATTCAAAAAATGAGTGTCAGGAGATAATGGAGCAATCAGCCCCCATCCAAACGGAAGAAGAGACTACTAACAACTTAAGAGCCGGGAACGTCAGCAGTTCTCGGAAGTTTTGCCCACACCATCGGGAAAGAAGATGGTGGTACACCTGAACCAGTTCACATTGTATCAGGAAACCACTTGGGACAAGCAGCCTTATGGAGGGTGCAGCGGGAGCAGTTTGTGAGTAATCACCATGAGAACCGAGCCAGGAGGAAGGAATGTGAGACAGATCACAGATGTCACAAGCACAGCCCCCAGGAAAGAAGAAATAGTGGTACGCCTGTAGGCTGTTTGGGCCAAATTGCCATAAGAAGGGAGCAGTGTGGCATACTCACTCAAGGCAAGAACTGTGAAGCAAGCAGAGACAGCCGTTACCGAGAAATTACTTCACAAACAAGCATGTTTCCATGGCAACATTTGGATACAACAATAATGGGAAACAATGTTTTCTATGCTCTCCATGCAAAGATGTTATAAGCAGGAGAGTTAGTGTTAGTTGAGTGGAGTGGTTTAGTCAGATAGCTGCTGGGTCTCAGTTATTATGAGCTGTTCCTGTGAGAAGCTGGTAGCTGAGGCTGGAAAAACCCAGAGGAAGGGGTGTTGAGGATCGCGGACTCCGTGCGACGCTGTAACACATGTCAGTGGTGATGTAACAGCAGAGCAGCTGTGTTAGGCAACCATTGCCACAGTGATTAACAGCATAGGAGCCGCTGCGGCTGCTATGGTAACAGGCCAGTAAACACTCTCCCCCCCCCCACAGTGGCGTAACAGCACTTCCCACTGTGATGTAACAGGACACCGCAGTTACTACGTGGCAACGGAACAGTATAAGAGGCCGGCTGAGTGTTGTGTGAGGGAGAGTGTGCGTGGTGCTGAGAGTGTGTGTTGTGAATCCCAACTGGCAGCCAGGGAGCAGGAGAGTGTGCGTGGTGCCAAGGAGTGAGAGTGTGGATTGTGAAGTCAGACAGAAGACAGTGGAAGACAGCACAGAGAGTTCAACTGTGCTACAGTATAGTGAGAGTTGATTATATGAAGGAACGACTGTGAAACAACTACTTTAACATTTTGTGTTATAGTTAACGTTGAATTGTAGTTACGGCATAGAAAAGTGACATTACGAGAATACACTCCTCGAGGTCTTGTTTCACAACAAGTGGAATGTCCGCAATTGGAAGTTGCTACCAAGCAGTGACTAGCGGAGATGTGACTGAAAATTAGTGTGTATGTAACAGTGTATTCATGCGCTGTATCAAGAGAATCTAATTAGTTTGTCGTCAATTCCAAACCCATCCACATTCACTCGTACACTAACAATATTAATTACCCTGTCAAGTTCTATGTCCAAATATTAGTGCCATCATGGCTGGCTTTCAAGGTATTGATATTAGATATATCTGTAAAAGTTTATTTTAACAATTTTTTGTTCAGACTTCACCAAATGTGCTAGTTGGTAAATAAAATACATTCTTTGGTCACAAGGACCACAGAAGAGCTCTGCCATCTCTTAATGAATTCAAGCTGAGAACTTACCAAATGCAAGTCTAAGAGTGTTACCGCAGGACTAACCTGTTTGGTGATAACACGGTCTTCTGGAGCACATGATACTCACCTGATCAAATAATTTCTTACTGTTGTTGAATTTTAAGTCATTTCCTTCACAAAAATCTATCATTGGATCTTATTGAGAGCCACTTTGATTCATCCGTATCTTCACAGTTTATTTCTCTAAGAGTTGTTTTCATATTTTCATCTTCTCTACACCAGAGGCAGTTTTCACTGCTGCAAGCATTGAAGTGTTGTTTTACAGTCTATAACCAGGTATACCTATATTTCTTTCTCTTACTTACTTACTTACTTACTTACTTATGGAGCTGAGCCCTTCTTGAAGAGAAGCCAAATCTCCAGCTACTCAAGAACTTCCCAGCATTTTATGGAACCCGAAGGTTTCCTATCTCGTTCACAAGAGCTCTCTGCTGGTCCCTATCCTGAGCCAGATCAGTCCACTCCATACCATCCCATCCTATCTCTGTAAGATCTATTTTAATATTGTCCACCCACCTATGCCTTGGTCTTCCCAGTGGTCTCTTTCCTTCTGACTTTCCCACCAATATCCTATATGCATTCCTTTTCTCCCCCATTTGTACTACATTCTCTTTCCATCTGGCTTTCCCACCAATATCCTATATGCATTCCTTTTCTCCCCCATTCGTGCTACATATCCTGCCCACCTCATCCTCCTTGACTTGATCATTCTAATTATACTTGGAGAAGAGTACAAGCTATGAAGCTCTTCCTTATGCAGTTTTCTCTAGCCTTCTGTCACTTCATCCCTCTTCGGTCCAAATATTCTCAACACCCTGTTCTCAAACACCCTCAATCTGTGTTCCTCCCTTAATGTCTGAGACCAAGTTTCACACCCATACAGACCACAGGCAAAATTATAGTTTTGTATATTCAAATTTTTATGTTTTTGGACAGCAGACAAGAAGACAAAAGGTTCTGGACTGAATGGTAGCAAGCATTACCTTAATTCAATCTCCTCTTAATTTCCTCCTGAGTCAGGTTTTGATTTGGTATCGTTCCCAAATATCTAAACTGTGCCACATTTTCAAAACATCTGTTTTCTATTGTTACGTCATGATTTTGCCCTGCATTATGGTGATGAGACAGCAGCATATAATTATATTTGCCTGTTTTTACTTCTGGACCAACCTCCTTATTTGCGTCAAATAAAGTTTGTGTGTTTTTCTTTATGGTATCACCCAGTAGATTCACATCATTGGCATAGACCAACAACCGATGTGTACCATTTAATTTCAGTCCCACCTGCTTTTCCTGGACCTTCCTAATAGCATATTCTAAAGCAAAGTTGAAAAGGATTAACAATAAAGCATCTCCTTGTCTTAGACCATTCTGGATGTGAAGTTTATCAGACAAATGTTTACCTCTACAGACTTTACTATAAGTTTCGTTTAAACACGTTTTAATCAGCTTAACTAGTTTCATGGTATCCCAAACTCTATCAGATTATTGTACAATACTTCCCTCCTAACTGAATCATAGGCTTTTTTTGAAGTCTATGAATAACTGATGTACTGTCTCATTGTACTCCAATTTTTTCTCCAATATCTGACAAATGCAAAAGATCTGATCTGTTATGATTATCCCCAATAATTTCATCTATGTATGGACCTAACCTTGAGAGAAGAATATTGGATAAAATTTTGTATGAAGTTGATAGCAGTGATATCCCCCGATAATTTCTACAGTCAGTTTTATCACCCTTCTTGTGAACTGGTACAATAATAGACTCCTTCCACTGATCAGGCAATTTTTCCTTATGCCAAATAGAAGTAATTAGTTTATGGATCTTAAACGTAATATTTCACCTCCTATTTGAACAAATTCTGCTGGAATTTCATCACTGCCTGGCAATTTATACCTTTTCAATTTTGCAGTAGCAATTTCAACCTCAAAAGGCCTGGGATCAAGTATTAATGGCTCAGCTGTGTGCATTTTTATCTGCCTAACAGCACTGACCCTATGTACATTCAGTAACTGTGAGAAGTAGTATTTCCACCTATTCAAAATGTTGTGTGAATCTGCAAGCAGATCACCATTCTCATCCTTCACTAAGTTACTTCTAGGTTGGTAACCCCTCTTATAGTCATTTATTCCTCTATACAGGTTTCTAATGTTCTTGTTCTTACTGTTCATTGCAAGCTCATCAATTTTTCTTTCAGATATTCCCTCTTTTTGTTCCTGAAATGCCTGCTGGTTTCACGTCTTATATTGTTCACATTATCCCCATTTAACTCGCTTGGATCCTGTAACCATTGCAATTTGGCTGTTTTCTTTGGTCTAATAATTTTGAGCATCCTTCATCGAACCATGGCTTATGCTTCTTCAGCTCATAATAACCTAGACTCTCCTTGGCAGAAATTTTTATATTCTCTCTAATAGTTTCCCAAGCTTTATTAACATCCACCTCACTGTCCAAGTTTTCCACAGCTGCGAACCTATTTGAGATTTCAACATGGTACTGCTCTTTACCCTCTACCTCATTTAATTTCTTGAGATTGAATCTCTCCATATGAACTCTGTGTGTTTGTTTGCTCACTGCCAGTCTTTCCCTAACCTTTGCCACCACCAGTTAGTGGTCAGTATCACAATCTGCTGCCCTGAATGATTGTACATCAAGTATACTTGAATGCTGTCTCCTATCTATCAAAATATGGTCGATTTGATTGTGTATCTTCCCATCAGGAGATATCCAAGTAAATTTATGGATGTTATGATGCAAGAACATTTTCCTTTTGACAATAAGATTTTTTATGTGGCAAAGTTTACTACTCAAACTCCATTATCATTACTAAGTTAATGCAAACTCTCATTCCCAGTTGTTGGTTTGAAAATGTCTTTCCTCCCTACTTTGGCATTGAAATCTCATAGCAAAATTTTCGTAGGGTACTTCAGGAATTTATCAAATACATGTTCTTGTTCTTCATAAAACCTGTCCTTTATGTCATCAATTTTATCTTGGGGCATGAACATTCGTAATGATGATATCACACCAGCGACCTTTTAGTATTATATATGATAATCAGTAACAAACTCTAGCCTCTTAACTGTTGATGCGATTTTCTTATGTACAAAAAATCCTGTACCTAATTCATGATTTTGATTCCCCTTTCCATAAAAAAAGTATAGTCTCCTGCTGGTGCGATGCCCCCTCCATCCCATCTGACCTCCTGTACTCCTGCTAAATCTAACTTATATTTTAAGAGTTCTTCTGCCACTGCCCTGAGCGAACCTGCCCTATACATACTTCAAACATTCTGTGTGCCAAATCTCATATCCATTTTCTTTAGCTTAGGTCGTTTATCCAAGGAATCCGTTCAGGTCTGAGGCTTCTTGAGAATATTTGTAACAAATGTATTTTTTACAGTAAGGAGTTGTTCAGCCCCATGCCCAACCCCAAGCTGGAGGACCATCCTTTTTCGGCTGTCCGCGACTGCATATTCAGTATATTCGCAGCTTCCCTCCATACCTGGAGGGCTTCTCCTCCATCCCCAACTTGAGAACGCACCATGCCATGGCGACAGAGACCCACCTATTCACAGTTATTGAAATTGATGTCTGAAAACAACTACATAGAATCTACTTTCTGTTGTGTTTGTTGATTGATGGAAAAACAAGTGGACCATGTTGTTCCTTCTCTTAGGTTACTGATGCGGCGGGATCATGTCCTGAAGTTATGTCTGAATCACTTCCTGAAGCCAGAAATTACATTCCGAGAGAAGGATGAAAAAACTTGGTTGTGGATTGCACCTGACTATTCAGAAGGTCATCTTCAGGAGGAAATGTTTTCTATTAGGTTCAAGAACAAGGAAATAGCTTCAGAATTTAAGGAGGCCATTGACAAAGCACAAGTAAGTAAACTGAATTTTAAGTACTTCTGTTGATTTTAGTATGTGGAGGATGCTGAGAGAGAGAAAAATGGAACATTAGAATGATATTTAAGTGTTTTAAATTGCATTGGTCCTAAAACTGTGTCCTTCTTTGTATTTTTTTTTGGTACTTTCTTCTTTAAACCTTCATAAAGTAGTAGGTGGGACTGTGTCATAAATAGTGTCATAACATGTCCTTGTCATAAGCTACATAGTATGTAATTTTCTCACCATCTCTCAGAATTTTTGGATATAACTTGTGCCAGTTTTTATGCAGTAGGTAACAAAGGAGAGTTCTACAAGAAGACCTTTTGGCGTTTTGTCTATTATGTCTTTCAACTTAGAGTAGCTTAGATATATGTTTTAATTCCATGGCTGGCAGGATCCATTTAGGAACAGTTTTAAATACAGTAATATTAGTGCCCATCAGTTTCACTTTGTAATGTAAATATAGCTCAGGATTACAGTCTTGGAAGTGAGATGTGTAGTTGTTAGGTAACATTTTGGAGGAACATGCTGCCTCCATCTTCAGGGTGGAGCTCTCTTCTGCCCTGATGATAGAAACAGCATATTCCTCCAAACCTTTGTTACATATTGTCATGTGTTGGGTGTATGTCACGCGACAAATAACTTCATGCCGTCATGAATATAGCGAATTTATTGTACTCACTCTCACAATTACACAATTCACAATTTCCCAACTACTGCCATTGGCAGTATCACAAATACTTCTCCTGTTGGAGTCACTGCCATTCACTCAATAACAGTGGACTTCAACTCACTCCGGCGAATGCTAGACTGCAACTGACTTCTGCTGCGCTCGGCGACTTCATGATCGACACTGTCACTCCTGATCACACACTCTGGTCACATAATGCTCAGCCAGCTTTTTATACTGTTCCCTGTTGCCTCGTGTCAACAGTGGTGTCCCCTGTTACGTCACAGTGGGAAGTGCTGTAATGTCACCGCAGGGGAAGGGGAGTGAGTGTTGACTGGTCCATTACCATAGCAGCAGCAGCAGTTGCTCTGATGCTATTATGTCACCGCTGGAGGGGGCAGGGTGTTTACCGAGCATTGCACCGTCCATGTCACAATATCTACCAGACTACATGGCATCATATCCAAGAGGATTGTAATCTTGACGCCATCATGAAAATTTAAAATCTTGTAAATATATATATGCACTAGATGTTATGTTAACTGACATGCTTTCATTTTGAAATTTAACTTTAGGGTATCAGCTAATGATATTGCTGGATTGTTTTCCCAAACAGGCAGAGCTGATATCATCTGCTGCACTTACAGATACATGTCTTACTGCAGCATCTTCACAAGATCTTGAGACTTCTCCTACTCCATTGAACAAGACAGAAGCAGGTGACAGTAGCTATCAAACTTTCTGTACACGTGCTCTTAATGCTGTTATTACACCTACATGTAGTTATAACACTTTACTCCAGTTGGTGATAGACTTTCAAAATTTATTGCTTTCTAATAAATTAACATTTGATGATGCCCTTGTACATTGTTCCTTGCTATGTTTGAATACCAGCCCTGAACCAAAGGAACTTGATTGCTTGACTAAAGCAAGTTTGAATCTAATCAACTGTAACATTAAGCCTAATCTTAACCTATTCCTTGATTTGGTTACAACTTACAGTAGCAGTATACAGTGTGATTTGAATGGTAATGCTGGTATTGGCATTGTTGAAATGAATGAGTTGAATGACATTATGCATGAAAGGACAAACATATTTACCATTTGTCATACAGAAGATGAATTCCATGGTCGCCTGGTAAATACTGGTGCAAGTTTCATCTCAGACAGTACAAGTTATGTAACAAATTTCAGTTTGGTTGCTGTTGTCTCATATAGCTCTGAAGAAAAAGAAAATGTGCCATTACCAGAATTCCTTGATACAACTTCAGTAATCTGTGTAAGAGGGAAGCGTGGCTTTAGAAACTCCTGTGCTTCTGCTTCTGAATCTCTGTTTGATCCAAGTGACTCAGAAAAAATGTACCTGCATATAATAGATAAGATTCTGATTGTGAGGTATTTTGATATTTCGGGGAGGGAAGTATATAATAATAACTCTCTTGATATCTCATATTTACTCATGTTTGTTGGAGGTAATGATAAAACAAGTGATCTTTCTACACTTCAGAGCCATAGCATTGTGCATGGCCATCCTATTCCCTCCCAGTCATCTGAAAATTGTAGATGTACAATGCATTGTACTATTGTTCAATTTGTGGAACTGAATAATTCAGAAAACCCAATCAGTTCCAGATGTGTTTGTAACGTTTTGTGTGATGGAAATAAATTCATACTCTTGAATAAGTTGTCACTCTTGCATCATGTCTGGGAACTTAGAGGAATAAAGGTTACTGGGATTTTTCGACCATTCTTTACTATACTTGACATATGCACCTTTTTTGTTGCTCAGGAAATCCTAGGTACTCTGGAAATGAATAATGTTTTGCCTATAGCCCCTGCTTACAGAGGACAAATTTCTGTCAATTCTAAGCATTATGATTATGAAATAGAGAATACTTGTATTACCTTAGCTGGATTTTTGTCTGATAATTGCAGTACCTTGGATCAGCCTCCATGGAAACAAAATTGTCAAGCCATAAACTGTGGAGCAGAAGCAGTTTCTTTCCAAGAACAGAGTAGAGTAATTGATGTAGGGTTGTCCTATGCTTGCATGTATAATTATTCAGAATTTCATTTCAGTAGGCATAATGTCCGAAACTTGCTTAATATTGTAGAGTTCAGGAAAAGGCTGTTCAGGGATGACTTACATAGTCGAATTCCTATTTCTAGGGTTTCCCATTATGCTTCTACTTCACTGCTGCAGCTATATCCTTTTTGCAATTGTTTGTTGCTTCACTGGCTGTTCTCTGAATTATCACATGGACCAATATTGAGCTTATCCTTCAGATACCATTACCGTTCTTATTGTTTATTATGCTTTGTATCACAGTTCAAATGTTGGTTCTTTTCTCTGACTGACAATAATAGTCTCAGAAAGAGGCTGCTATGCATTACTTGTCATGAAAGGTGTCATTTGCAATGTTGAGTGTAACGTTACCAGTTTGTTTGCTGCTGTTTGTGATTTTGATAGAATTTGTTTATGACATGTCTAAAATGAACATAAATATGCTACACACAGTGTACATTTTATATGCAGCTTTTAACTTCTTTCAGTCATGGTAAACTCTTTTTATTACAAGCTGGCAAGACATTGAGAAATGAGAAATTTTAATGATAAACTGTCCCAGATTCACTCTTATTATATTTAACATAAATTCTGAAATTATTGTGATGGTGACTAACAAAATAAGTTTCTTCTGTAAGTATGTAGCCTAATTGGCCTGCCAATGATTCATTCATTCAGTGAGCAGTGGAGTCTTTGTAAGCAGCACAATACTGTAACTGATGATGTCCAGATGTAATCTGACTAGAAGGAACAAAAATCATTTCTCGATAAATTTTTTAGTAGTTACCAATGCTTTCCTAGTGTTGCAATGTCCATTCTTCTGTATCACTTCCTCTTACAGACAGCATATTCAGGATTATGTATGATCAGAATCCATTTTATACTTCTCATTTCATTTTCTGTTTATGTATAACCTTGCTGAAGAAAGAGCAGTCTTCAGAATATGAAATACATGTTATTAAAAATCTTTAGCTATTTATTTCCATTTCATTTAACACTTCTGCAAAGAAGTTAGAAGAAA
>NW_019739974.1:164108-193847 GCF_002891405.2 Cryptotermes secundus
TCTTTCTCAGACATTGCATTTGAACAGTTAACTGAGGAGAACCTGTTATGAAAGAAATATTAACACAAAGGTAAATAATGGTATGCGTTATTCACTTGAATACTACACAAAGACCTGCAGTGAACTGTAAATGATGATTCACTAAATGAATTTTCTTCACACTAAATCCCATCTAAAATTACATTTATTATGCATGTGATTTCCTTAATTCTTTTTTTGTCTGATCTTAGGATTTTGGTAGTTTTCTAGCTCTGTGATTCTGGAATTTTGTGACTAATTTTTTATCACTTTGTTTCAAAAAGATATTAATAAACTTGTTACTAATTACATATTTGTCTCCGCATGTTTTTATTTTGAGAAGAACATCCTTTTGCAATTTCCATATCACAGTATTCCTTAAGATTAACGTTCACTTTCATCTGTTGGTGGTAGAGATGAAACAGAAGCTTTTGTACATTTCGTTTTAGTTCAACAAGAAGTGGCTATCTGTGTTTCAAATTTATTATTGAGAGCTTGTAGGATTTTACTTTCAGCCTAAATTTTACAAAGTAATGTTTCTGATAATTTAGTGATTTGGAGGCAGTAAAGTTAAGGTTACTGCATTTTATTTATTATTGTATCAGTTTTAACTATCACAACAAAGTAGCTGTTAAAAGTGTTTTGTGTGTATGCACGCACTTGCATGAGAGAGAGAGAGAAGGAGAGGGAGGAAGCATGCATGGTGTTTTAGGGATGTGGTGGATGGAAGGCAATATTTCAAGACTGAATTGGTAACATTGAATGGAACCCCTGTGTAATGTTCCTTGTTTTAGTGTTTTCCTCAGTATACCGTTCAAATCCATGTCTCCCCAAAGGACATTAAATGGTGGTTCATTGTATGTATGCAAGGAATTTTGATTGTGCCAAAATCAGAAGTCATCTGGACTTTAGTATGACCTTTCACCTTTAAATATAGTACGATGTGTATTGGACCATGAGTAAGTAAGTACAGAGTGTAGTAGAAAGTTCTGTACTATGTCAAAAAAAAGAGAACTGCTCTCTTAACTTTCTCAATTTTGCCTGCCTTCTCCTTCAAGAGAGTCTCTTTGGGAATATATACAGTGATCCCATCGTTTCTTCCACCCTTCGAAAGCATCATGAAAGTAATTTTCCTTAATGCTATCAAGTACTGTTTGTGATTCCCTTTTGATGTCAGCCACTGTTTCAAAATGTTGTCCCTCCAGTTTCATTTTCATTTACTGTATTTCAATTATTTTGGTGGTGCTTGGTTGCCCTGAATGTTCTTCATCTTGAGCTGACACTTGACTGGCCCTGAAACATGACTGCCATTGAAAAACCATTGCATGGCTTAAAGAATGTTCTACAAAAGCCTCGCGAAGCATTTCAAGGGTTTTGGTAGTGGATTTACTGGGCTTCACGCAAAACTTGATAATACACATTGCTTGATTTTGCCATCCATTGCAGACAAAACACCAAGTCAAAAAAGCTCTTGTGTAAAAACAGTACCTGTTCACAGCGCAATTTCACATCTCAGACTGATGCAATAAGCTTGCACAAGTGTGATCTTGGCCTCCCCTCTCATCTTTCACCGAGGCAGTTACAACAGTAACAGTCTGGGAACTGTCCAGTAGCACCTCGTATGGTCGTGTGTTAGTGGCTAGACATGGGGTTTGGATTGATAATTGGATATATGTGCTCTTATATATCATAACTAAATGTAATTTTAATGCTTTTTACATAGGTTGGGTAAAAAGTAGTGGCAACACCTCTGTAGTTCTGAAATGACTTTATTACCTGAGGTAAACACACTTATATTTCTTCAATATAATTGCCCCCCATGTGTACCACCTTCTGCCAAATTTGTGGAAGGAGTCGTACACCATCAGCGCATCCACTTCTGTTGATATGTCCAGCAGTGACCACCCTACAGCACGAATAATCTCCTCTGTTGTGTTGTAGCATGTCCCTCACAGTGGTTCTTTCATTTTGGCAAAGAGATCATAATCGCACGGACTCATATCAGTTGAATATGGTGGATGTTGCCGTATCTCCCATCGCCAGCGGCGAAGGAGATCCTTGACAGCATCAGCAGTATCAGTCCCTTCATTGTCATGAGGGTGATGGGGTTCGTTGCCAACAAGTGTCGTTGCTTTCTCCTGAGTTCTGGACGAAGATGATTACGCAGGAAATTGCAGCAGTAGGCAGCATTTACTGTCTGTTGTTGAGGTATAGTGTGGTGCAATATCACTCCATCAGTGTCATATGCCACAATGAACATCGCCTTCACATTACTCTGTGTAGGGCGCACTTTCTTTGGATGAGGAGAGCCAGGATGCTTCCATTCATTTGATTGTCGCTTCAAGTGCGGTTCATATGAGCGAGCCCAAGTTTCGTCCAGAGTGACAGTCCTTCCAAGGAAGTCGTTACCTTCCCTCTGGTACCAGTCCAACAAGTCCTGTGAAATTGCGTAACATTGCCATTGCACTTCAGACATTGTATGGGGTACCCAAAACACTGCAATTTTGCGGTATCCAAGAATATGGTGCAGAATGTGGAGCATGGTTTTGTGACATACGCCTACCTCAGCAGCTAACTCCCGCGCAACGCATCGACGTTCGACATCCAACAAAGAAGCAAGAAGCTGAATTGTGTGGTTGTCAACATGGGGTCATCCTGAATGGCATCCCTCCCTTCATGGAACAATTTCACCCATTGTGTCACTGTGCAGTATGGCAAAGCAGCATCACCACATGCTTCTCGCAGTTTCTGATAACAGTTTTGTGCACTACGACCTCGTGCAACTTCAATTTTTATCCAGAAGCATTGTTTTTGTTTTGTCAACATGTTAGGGTGCTTGAACTTGGCTCCTGCACTTCAAGACCATGCCTAATGCAACTCAATGAAACACATCCAGAGCTACTCACTGCACTACTTCAACTCAACTTCTGCTATCAGCTACAGACGGCGCTAGTGCCACCTGACGCACGTCTTTCATGTTACAACAGTGTTGCCACTACTTTTTATCCAACCCTTGTCTATAGGTTTCATGCGGTTGGGTGAGACTGAGTTTGCTTGGTACAGCGGCCCATAGAAGGCCTATCGTATCAGCCCCGAGTGTTAGATGAGTGTGGAGCATCTGATGTAATGAGAACTGGCAGGAGTAATGGAAGCATTTTGAGGAAACCTACCCTGTTGCCATTTTTCCCACCACAAATTCCACATGACTTGACCTGGGATCGAACCTGGGTCACCACAGTGGGAAGCAAGTGACTAACCACCTGAGCTATGTCATGGCTCCATAATGCTCTTATTAATTCACCCACTCTACTTGTCACCACAGTACAAACTAAATGTTCTCAGTTTGCAATGTCTTTACCAGTCATTGCCTGGTAACAGATTCCAACAATGTTCTCTGCTTCCATGTTCACATCCTTACTGACTTGCCACTCTCACAGCTAACTCATTCCTCCTACTGTTGACTCTCATCTAACTTGTTTCATTGGTCCTTATTACATAACCTCAGGTCAGACCCAATAGAAAACATCACCTCCAACAGTTCCTCTATTGTTGTGTGATGTTTCAGTAAGCTTTTGCCTGGTGATGGGTCCTTTGTTGATTGAACCATTATCAGGCAAGAAACAGTGTTTGAATAGTAATGTTACATTGCACCCTTCCTTCTCATTGCGAGTGACACTTCTGGTTTCAGTGGTATCCAGAGTTACTTCCTCATGAGGTGGGTCTCACATTGCTGTCCTCCAATTGCTTCCTCTTTAGGGCTGCTCATCTCAAGTGCTGTCCTCTTGAAGGTGTTCCTCTCTGAGTGTGCTAATGATATTTGTGGTTTTTTCTTATTGTCTCTTTCATTGAGGGTTGGACTGTTATTTTCACTTCAGCTTGATGGGTGACCCTGGAATCTAGCCTTATGAGGCTAACCACCATTTCCAGGCATCTTTCCAGCTGCAGCTTATCTCACTGAACCACCCCTACATTACTGTTGCCCTTCATACAGGGGGTTGAACAGATTTGCACCACGTGCCACCGGAATGGCACTTCGTTATTGCCCAGTTGTAGTACATGGCACCTCAATTCCACAGATGCTGTGTGGGCATGCATGATGTCAAGTCCCAGGGTGAATTCATTGGTCATTTTTGGGACAGACCCAAGTTAGTGAGCACCACCCTGGAGTCAGTGTCACCAACACTTTGTTTAAGATTGGGAAGTTCCCTCTCAGTGCTGTCCGCAGGGTGAACTTCATGGGCATTTCTCTCTCAGGCAGTCCTGCTGCGATGTCTGGCCAGGCAGTAGTCACATGACATAACTTTTCTCTTGTGTCCATCCTTCGTTGTGCAGACTGTCATGGCTGCCCCTTTCCAACACACTGAGTGCATAACAAGGGAGCCAAAGTGATGAAATCGTCATTTCATTATCCATTCTAAGTGTATTTTCAGTCATAATTGATCCTTTTCTGGGATGTGTTACTGGTGGTATCCTCATCGTTGGCAATTCCTCTGAATATGGCTGATGCTCCCACACTGCCAGCATATGGGTTGTTCCATCCTGCTATACCTGGTTCTTCATAAAATGTAGGCACACCAACCCTACACACATGGGCTGCTGCTGCTGCATTCGAGCCACTTACATCATCCCTTCTGCAGAGTTGATGCATCTTTGCCCAACTCATAGAGACAGTCTCTTCAAAGATGGTGGGTGCTCATGCAGTGCCAACGCATAAGCTATCAGTGGTCCGTTCATTCTGTTGTGGGGGACTGACTCTTCCCAGACTCTCTGGGTGTCATTTGCTGGATCCTGAGGAGCATTATAATCTGCCTCCAGCTGAAGGGCCTTGCTAAGTATCTCCTTGAGCACCAAGAGCAGCTGGCATTGTATTTATCACTCCCACACCTTGCCGGCAAATACATGGTCAGCTTCTCTGCTGATATTTTTTTGGGGAAAGTCGACCAGGATACAGTTTGCCAAGTGGTCTATGATAGCATAAACTCCAGCATGGATTCCCCGATGCACTGGGTTCTTCTCTTCACCTGATTGTAGAACACTTCTTCCAGGTGTTGGTCACCTTAGTCATTCTCAGGCATTGCAGTAACCTCGTCATACTTCGCCTCAGTAGGGACACCATATACGAGGGTTGGAACTTTAATAGTTGCAACACTGCTGTGGAGACGCCATGCAGCAGAAGCAAATAATGTCGCTTATACCACACGTTAGTTAGATACCTACCTTACCGTAGAGCAAATGGACTCTCCCTTCCCATATCACGCACATGCGCAGTGACGAGAAGACCAGAACCTCATGTTAGCTGGCGGTCTAATGTAGTGTTGTCACAATGTTTTTGAAACAGGAACAGCGGAGTTGGATAAAGATTGAATGTGCAAGAGGCTTTACAGCACAACAGTGACATCAAGGTCTTCAAGAGGCTTGCGGGGAATCTGCATTGCCTTACAGAACAGTGGCAAGATTGCTAAAAGCTTTCAGTGAACGATGCCAGAATGTGGTAGACATGCATCGGCCAGGTCGTCCTAGTGTCAGTGAAGAAGTATATTCTCTTTCTGCGTTACTGGAGAGTGATAGACACCATACGATTTGTGAGCTGGCACAAGAGACAAGATTAGCGCATACAACTGTGCTTCACATTCTGAAGGAACACCTGGGCATGAGAAAAATTACATCACGATGGGTTCCTCATGATTTGATGGAAATGCAGAAATGGCTATGATAGGACACTGTTTGTAACCACTTAGAGCGCTATGAGCGTGAAGGATAGGCTTTCTTACGCCATATCAATACGCTGGATGAGACATGGGCCAAATTGTGCAAGCCACAAATGGAACACCAATCAAATGAATGACGTCATTACGGGTCACCATGAAAATCAGAAGTTTCTCAGAACCCCATCAATGTGAAAGTTATGGTGATTCTTGTTTATGACTGTGGTGGTATTATCCTAACGCATACCGTTCCCTGACAGCAAACCATCAGTGCGCAGTATTACAGTTCATTTTTGGAAAACAGTCTGCGACCAGCTTTGAGAAAGAAGCGGCAACACTTTCTGCATAACCCACCCATCATTTTGCAGGACAATGCTTGGCTGCATGCAGCGCAAGCTGTGGCTGATTTGTTTGATCAGTGGGGCTGGGAAGTGCTGTACCATCCACCATACTCTCCAGACTTAAGCCCTTGTGACTTCAACTTGATTCCTAAGATGAGGGAACCACTTCGTGGCATTCGCTTCAGAACTGTTCCAGAGAATCTTCAGGCAGTAGACTGCTCCATTCGAACTCTCAACACAACAGGTGCTGCTAAAGCTATCCTACGACTTCCACGTCGCTGGCAACGGGTTGTACACAATGCTGGTGCCTACATTGAAGGACAGTCAAACTTCAAAAGATGCATCTATTTTGAATCAGTTGCAAATAAATAGTTGCCACTATTAAAGTTCCAACCCTCGTAGAATGTATGTGGCATAATCATTCAAGGTGGCGATCAGATATGTGGTGGTGTTGTGGGGCCTCCAGTCATTGTGTTCTGCCACAGTCTGCTGCATCAGTTGCTTTTCTCCCACAGAATCTGTGGTCATCGTCAGCTTCAGTGGTAGGAGTTCTTGCCACTTGAACAGCCCAGGCTTTGACTTTTTCAGCTGTGTTTTAACTCATTCGGTGCGGTTTCTATCTCGGATTGGAACTCATTGTGGAGCTCCATCTTTGTTTCAGGTATCTCCAAGCAGAGATTTCAGGCCCATGTAAAAGAACATTGTAACTTCAGCTGTTTCTTGTATCTGAGTTCCTTGTGGAGGCCCTGTGTCCATTGGTCGACAGACACCAGGACACTTTCCACTTGATTTTTTATGGTCTCCCCCAGTTTACAGTGATTGGAGGTTGTTTCAGCCTGCATCTTTTCTTGGTTGGTTTTAATTTTGCCCAGGTCTCTAGTTGCTAGGCCTTTGTCCTTCAGTGGTAGGCCTTAATCTTTTCTTGATTGAAACCTATCTGGGTTCCCATCTTTTCTTGAATGTCCTCTCTGTTTCCTTGAATGGCCTTCATTTCTTCTTGATTGGAATTCATCCTGGCATTCATTTCAGCCTGCGGGTGCGCCACCATTTGCTCCATTTTTATAGTATGGCAATATAACTCTCCATTGCAGTCTTCAGTCTAATCAATTTACTCCAGTATATCCTGTTTCTGACATCAGTTGTCAGGATTTGTTGAACACTTATAAATCTTTACCGCAAGTAATTATACCACTGTCGCTAATTCATGCACTCGACTTCCCACTGTGCCACAAACTAAGTCTTCTTATTTAAGATTTGAGGTTTTCACGACGGTGACTATGAAGAAAGCTATCTTCTGGGATGTGGCACCACATCTCAGAAGACGGCTTTCTTTAAGTCTTCTCAGTTTGTCTTCACTAGCCATTGCTAGGTTATGGCTGCCAACAGTATAGGTTCCTCAGCTTTCATGTCCACGTCCTTACCAGTTGGCAGCTGTCTCACTGCTAATCATTGCTTCAACAGTCATCTCTCAGCTAACTAACTTCAAGTCAAAGTCACATTGCAACTGACGGTAAGTCAGTAAGTCTTGGTGTCGAGCCCCATTTGGGGCTAATGACCAGATATTACTTATTACCGTTTGACAGTTACAGTCTTGTTTCTGTGGGGTGCCCTCTCTGACGAGAGGACGGGTCTGTCTTTGGCTAACTAACTAACTTGTTCCATTGATCCTTGTTATATAGCCTTGGGTCAGACCGCACAGAAAACATCACCTCCAACAGCTCCTGTTGTAGTGTGATGGGTCAGTAGGCTGTTTCCTAGCGATGAGTCGCTTGTTGATCAAGTCATTACCACGCTCTAGACAATGTTTAAGTTGTCATGTCACAGTATATTATGAAAATTTAATCAGTCTGTTTCAATTTGAATTGCTCGTTTCTGTATTTGTGTTGATATGAGTCCCTTTCTTTATTTACTTCTGTAATAAGATTTGTTCCTAATTTATAAATAATAGATACTGTAGGTGGATGCTCATGTGATTCTTTTCCGAGAATGATCACCCCAAAATCATAATCATTCCTTGTTATTGGGAAGTAGTAGTAGTTATGAAAGGGGAGTTCCGATAACCATTAAAGATAAAGGATCATAAGTACATACAGGTTTTGTATTTCTCAGTTCATAGGAGTAGCTGGTAGAATTGTAGCAACAGAACAATTACTTGTTTGAAAACAAAAAGACTTACTTCTCTTATGCACTTTTCTATTTACTGCAGCTGTTAGTAAATGTAGAATAAAGCGGCCTCCGTAGTCTGGGGGTAACGTTCCCACCTCATGACTCAAGGTACGCGGGTTCAAACCTGGCAGAGGTCATGGAATTTTTGAGGGCGGAAAAATTCAGGGAACAAGCCCTCCGGGAGGGACTTTAAGCCGTGTGTCCTTTGTCATAGATTTACGGCACATAAAAGATCTTCATGTCTCTAGGAGACCTCTGAGCAAAATTAGACAGTTTCCCGCCCAAGTAGTTCCCAGTTCCTCCAGTAGATGGGGAAGTATTGGGGACCACTACCGGAGAGGGCCGACCTCGCTGGCAGAACGGGGCTGATAGTGAGCACCAGTATTGGAAGGGCATAGCAGCTAGTTAGAATAATTAAAAAGGGGGACGCACAATAGATTAATAAATGGTCCCAGTGCATGGGGTAACCCACCACCTCCAAATAATAAAAATACAATAAAAAATGTAGAATAAATCATTCAGTGAAGTGTTCACAGAACTAAAACTGTGTTTCAGATGTCATCTTATTAAACCCCCTTTCTTATTACTGTCATTTATTTTCCATAATAACAAAGAATGGAATGTGTTGTTGTATGTTGAAAGAGGTTGGGAAAATTTAAATGTTTGTCTACAGGTCCAAGTAACTCCATATCACAAGCCATGAAGAACTTCTCCTTCACTTTGCCTGCGGGCAGTCCTACAGTTCTCCAGTCTCCAAATTCCGGCAGCCCCATTTTTGCACTGCCACAGTTTGGGACATCATCTGCTTTAGGTATGATCCTTACAGTCTTAATGTTGGTTAAATAATTAAAGAGTCAAGAATTCAGTCAGAATGGTATCTTTATTGCACTGGAGAATTGACTAGTTAAGAGTCTACATGAAGAATTTGAATAGAAATATCTCATTTATTTGAATGCCGCATGCAGTCATATACCATTCTCAGAAGAAAATGCATAATAAAAAAGTAAGAAAAGTTCATTATTTTGGCCTCTTTTCATATAGACATTTATTTAACCTTTAAACGCCGGACTTCGAAATAGTGGTAAGCTTGAGCTGGCCGGAGTTTATTTAAATGTCCGCTGCTGGTGCGCGTTTAAATGCCCGTTGCTACGCTGCGTTTAAATGTCCGTTCCTGTTAGGCGCTTAATCAATTTTAAGCGTTGTGTTTAAAAATGCTCTATCTAGCTCAATTTTTATGATAAATGGATGGAAATAACTTTGTTTATTTCAGAAAAGAACATAGTGTCGCATATTATAAAGGAAGATTTGAAATTTTTAATACAAAGTGTTGTACTCTATTTTCAATTTTTTGTGTTTTAATTTTGATGCGTACTGCAAAAATGGTTTCCCAGTTCTTCACAGAGTTGTTCTGCATTATAACTTCATTTCTGTTTGTAACACTTGACAAATTTTAGCAGTCTCTGGTGTCATAAAACAGATGGAAGCAATAAAATCATTTGGTCTTCTGCTAGCGCTGCTTACACCCTTCGGATTTTCGAATACTTGACTGAAGGTCAGAAGAATGAAAGAATGGCTATTCAAGAGAAAGCTATAGGGGTCCCCTCTTCAGTGCTAAGATGTTCCGTTAGGGCTGCAAAAGCTTATTGCCCCTTCTATTTGAATGAACAGACAGCTGCATCGTGGCTGAGATACAGAGCGTGATCTCTTTTGTGTGCGTTCGTAGTGAAATCGAATACTGTAGTTTCATTTGAACCTATATATACATCAAGAAGGTAACAACAAAAAAGGTATGTACATCGAATTTTACACTATATTTTTAACATACCTATCTGCAGAATCTGCAACAAAATTACTGGATTGTGGATAAGTTTTGGCATAACTCATACGTATATTTTTATTTGCTGTTGTTCAGTAAGGTATTATTTTAATTCCTCTATTAGGGTTTTACTTAAGTCGGTCTGGTAATTACTACATTTAAAAATAAATATTCAGGACTGTGCATGCGCTTCTACTAGCGGCGTGTGCGCGCGCTTCCACTAGCGGAGTTTAAATGCCTGACTGGCCACAACTGGGTACTTTGGCCACGACGACCTTACTCATGACTGGCACAAACTGGGCACTTCGGCACTTAAAGGTTAATGCATAGAAGGGTGTAAAAAAATCAGGATATATTTTCCTGCAGTGCTGTGATAAGTAACTACCATCATAAGTGATCATGTGTTCTGTTGTGCTGAAATCCTTTGTAATCTGTCTTACATAATGAATTAGATTTTCCCAATAAAGAAAGGGAGTGGAAAGACTGTCTGTTACACCTCAGGGGGAGGGGGTGAGGACTTATAAATACTTTCGTCGGTTATTACTCTTTTTCTAACATCTGCGTTGCACTCAGCTGCCGTCGGCGGACTTGGCTAGGGAAGCTCGGGCTCGGTTGAGGTCGGGATGGTTACTAACAGGTGAATCAGAACTCCCTGCGTACATTTTCCAATATGTACACTGTCTATTTACAATAATAAATACATTAAGAAAAAGGCCTGCTCTTATCTGTTGACATGACACTTCTCGCTTAACTCATTCTACCATCCTAGTTTGTGAAGGGGAGGTGCCCTGAAACTGCACTCCTATCGTCGTCTGCCACTCTCCGTTCATTCCTACCCTGTTCTACCCTGGCTCTCACTTGGTTCACTGGATCCTGCCTCATTATCTCACAATAACACTTGTATTAACAACAACCTTTAACAGCATGGCGTATATGAGCAAAGAGACTTACTTGCAATACACATGTAGATCACTGCCGTCATCCACCCTCGTATGGTATACATGTCGCCGAGGGCCTCCGGCTGACAACTCAATATTCTGTGATAGAACATGTTTCAAATCCCCCGAAATTCCCTAATTTATGGTTTTCTTTCGCTGATTCAGCGTTGACGACAGAGGGTAGGTGACTCCCCCTCAGTGTCCTCAATCCTCATAATAACCTCCTCATTGGCTCTCATGGGTGGTTGTGGGCGGACCCCTTGCGTCTTATTGCTGCGTAAGCAGTCTCTTACGATTAAATCCAGTGAACGAGTGAGGTAAGCTATTGCTCTGCGATTACAGAGACCTGCTGTGCAGTCACATTCTTAACCTAGTTGCCAGTCCCGGTGTTTACAATTTACGGCAATAGCTGCGAAACTCTTTTCGCAAGTCTCTAGCTTTTGGGTAATACCATACCCTCTTCAATCTCAAATTTGGGCCATAACACTGTCCAGAGATTTTTTTATGATGCCTTCTGACTAGAGATGCAGCTTTATTTTCTGATACGTAGCTATAACTCTGGCTACCAGTGTGATGGTTGTGTCAAGGATTGCAGGATTTTGCAAAAGCCACATGGGCATGTTATTTTCAAATGTTATGATTTTTTGTTGAAGAATCTGGTTTTGGTATTTTCTGAGTACAAAAGAAACCATGGATGTTAGGCTCTGTCTGCTTTTATGTTGGTACTCAGTAATACCTCAGAAAGAGAAACTGCCAGAGAGTTCAGATCTTGAATGTCCTGACCAAGAAAAACTGAATAAAGCAAAACAGTGTGTTACAGTTTTCCAGTGAGGGAACAAGTATAACAGGTCAATTCACATTAATTAGCAGTGATAACAGCTGTCATTGCAGAGGCATTGTGGAACCAGCTTTGATTCTTAGTGCTTATGTGATTTATTCAAGGCATGGGACTTGTAGGAACATAATCTGCACTCTGTCATAAAATATATATCTGGGTAAGGCCTTTAGATTCCAGATAAGATCTAAAGGTAAATGCAGTTGTTAGGTCTTTCATGTTACTGTAGGAATTTTGCAGGTTTTCAGCCCCAGCTGACCCGTCTAGAACACTATGGAAATCCTTTTACCAGCTACAGTAAGAACTTGCTTTAACTTATGACAAGTATTACATTAAGTGCAAGGCCTCCACAGCCAATCTGCAAACACTTTACAAGGTCAGGCAAAAGAAGTTGATTTTTTTTTTAATTTATTTTAAGAGCTGGAGATATTAATAACCTAGAATTTTACAAAGTAATCTCTCTCCAGTTTTTATAGTGTTCCAAACACTTGGGTCATTGTTCAAAACAGTTTCGAAAATCCTGAGCAGGAATGTCTCAACAGTTTTTTCTCAAAGATGTAATGTCCTGAGTGTCCAAGAAACGCTTTCCTTTCGGCACACTCTTGAGTTTTGGAAACAGGCATAAGTCAGCTGGAGCCAAGTCAGGAGAGTATGGCAGAGATGCCTTTTCATGCTAAAAACAAGTGTTTGACAGATTTTACATGAACTTTTTAATATGAAAAAAGTGTGCTTGAAGATGGTGCCAAGAATCCTCACTCCTGAGCAAAAGGAAACTCTAATGAACAATTGTGATGAATCATGGTTTTTTCAGTATGACTTGGAAACTAAGCACCAATCCATGAATTGGAAAAGTCTCAGATCACCAAAGAAAAAGCATGGAAGAGGAAGTCAAATTTTAAAGCAATGATGATTGTTTTTTTGTATCCCCCCCCCCCCNCCCCCCCCCCCCACAATATCAGAGGGGTTGTTCACATTGATTGGATGCGTGAAGGTCAGACCGTTAACTCAGCTTCCTGTAAGGAGGTTTTAATAGTCTTTCATGAACTGGTGAGAAGAAAAAGACCTGAAATGTGAAAGAAGGGTCATGGATTCTTCACCATGACAACATGCCGGCAGTCAACGCACTGTCTGTCAAGATGTTTCTGGCGAAGCACAAGATCCCCGTGTTGGGACATCCACCCTACTCATCTGACCTAGCCCCATGTGACTTTTTTTTTTATTTCTAAAAATAAAGTCTGCATTAAAAGGAACTCGTTTCGAGTCCATAGATGCAGTGAAGGCAAAGGCGATGGATGTCATGAAGCTGTCAGAAAAGAACCTACAAAATTGGTTCCAACAATGGAAAGAAAATATGCATGGAGCTGTGTAGGGGTCAGGGAGGGGACCACTTTGAAGGTGATAGCATTTCCATTGTGTGATTAGTTGAATAACAGATTTTAGAGCATCAGGCCAGTTATTTTACAGCTGCTTCGCATATATTTGACAAGGAGAGTCATGTTTTTGCACCTAGCAATAACATGATTAGCACATAGTGGAGCAGGGTAGGAATGAGTATTTGCTGTACCTCTCAAACAGTATGGGATAAAAATTCTTTCCAAGATGTATACCACAGTCTGATTCTTTTGCACTCTACTGGATAGCCAATACAGTGGTAGTACACAGTGCTGCACCTGACTGCACAGCCATGTATGCTTGTCACATTGTGTAATGAGCAAAACAAGGTACCATACATGACTGGAAACAGTATAACATGAAATTTTCATATAGCTTGGATTGCCTTCTGTGGTTTACACTACAGACTGTCACTCAAATGTAATTCCATCTACTGAAACACAAAGTTCAATAGTGATTTTTAAGCACTAGAAATGTGATCCTGAAGTGATACACACTCTGGTTTTTACAACACGTATTTCAGAAACTCATTGCATGTGGTATTCAGGTAAACACTGTATCGTATTTACTTCATACATTGTACCTGAAGCTCATCATTATTTCAATTTGTCATTGTAAATTCATTGTGTTAATCAAATGCCTAACATTTATATGGTTATGTATTTTTTTAATGCTACTGGGGTGGGACTAAGTCCCTTATACTGCGGCCACTTCTGGCGTATTGTACCAGCCTCAGATGATAGGCGAGGGTGATTGTGGAGCAATTGGTGGAATGAAGATTGGCAGGGGAACCGAAGTACTCGGAGAAAACCTGCTCCAGCACCACTTTGTCCACCACAAATCCCACTTGACCAGACCCGGGATGGAATCCGGGCCGCCATGGTGGGAAACCAGCCACTAACCACTTGAGCTATGGGGCGGCCATGGTTATGTATTAGAAAGATCTTTACTGTCACCAATTGTATCATTTTTGGTGAGAATGAATTTAATTACTATTTTGAATATATGCAGTTACTAACTGGTTTTCTCTATATTTACTTCAGTATTTGTTAACACTTTTCAGTGTCATTTACGTTTTGTTTGTAGGTTGTGCAAGATCTCTGTTTGGAGGAAGTTCTGTCCAGCAGTCTGTTCCTGCTGTGGATGCTACAAGGGACAGAGGTCAGGATTCCTCTTTCTATCTCCACTCATCACTTACTGGGAATTAACGTAATATGGTTTCAAAATATCATATAATGCTTTAATGTTGTCATGTGTTTAGTAATTAGACATGGGGTTTAAATTAGCAGTTGGATTTATTGGGCTCATAGAATTCCTAATTACAATTAATTACAGCACTGCAACTAATTCATGCTCTGTACAATTCACTACAGCACACACTAAGTGTTCTCAGTCTTCTGTGTCTTAACCAGTCATCGTCCTCTGTTAATGGATCCCAACCCAATAGATTCCTCAGCTTCCATGTCTAGCGGCTTCTGTCCTTTGTGGCTGGTGGCTTCCAACTGCACCATGGCTTCAGCTGTTATAACTTCCAAGCCATGACTGAGGAACTCCTTTCTCAGACTGACTTGTAGCGGCAGCTGGTTCTTGTTAGCCTCGGTGCAGACCTCACAGAAAACCCATTTTCTTGCAGTTGCCCTGTTGTAATGTGCATATCCATTGTGGTGTACTGCATATGGAACATTGCTCCCCACAATTCCTCTGTTGTCACTGTAACCAGCTGTTATGTGACTGGGTTGTCTTGGAGATGTGTATACAGAGCCGTTACTTAACAATGGACATCTGCTTGCTTCAAAATTATGTCTTTCAGCAGGCACGTTACATTGCACCTTCCTTAGGGCTACTTGTCCTGAGAAGCTCAACGGACATTTGCCTTTTTCTTCTTCCTGTTTGTGGGGACAGATCTCTTGAGAGTGGCCGGTGCTCCTACTGCCCCGGAAAGTAAGCTTGGTAGTCTCTTTCATCATTTGGGAGGAGGCCAGCTCCACAATGTCCTGGCACTTATTTTCCAAATCTTGACGGAAGAGGAGACTGCTCGCTTTATGATCTCCTGATCTATGGTCTGTATCAGGACCATGTTGTTTCCTTTGCTACCCAGAAGTAATTGCTCTTTTAAGCCTCAGTCCCTGTATTCTGGCCGCATTTGTTGTTTGTACCCGAACGCCCGCCCTTTAGGGGCTCCTTGTACATCGTCATCTTGGGTCTGCCATTTCACTGGGTTTCTATATACTACAGCTGGTTGCTGGTTCTCAGATTGGTTGTCAGTGCTCCAGTAGGCTTTCGGGCTGCCTCTTCATTAGGGACTTCTGGTGCTCTGCTGTGGCCTCTCGCTTTTCTTGATTGGTCTTTGACTTTTCTTTATCAACATCCATCCCTTATAACTGGGCCTCCCTCATGGCCTTTATTTCTTTTCGAAAGGCCTTGATCTCCTCATGCTCTGCATCTACCTTGGCTGTCATCGTTCCTTTATGGGCTTTCATATCAGCCACGATGGCTAACAGGCGTTCCATCATTTCTTCCATCTTCGTAGTATGCAACAAGACTACCCAGTGCAGCCTTCAGTCCAATTATTCAATCAGTCCAATCCAGTTATCCCACTCTGACACAATTTGTCATGTGTTAAGTGACAGACACAGGGCTTGGATTGATAATTGGTTTATTGCACTCTCAAAACTTGTAACTTCAGATAACAGCAACACTTTCACTAGTTCACACACTTCACAGTCCACTGTAGCATGCGCTGAGTCTGCTCTGCACATTAGGAGTTGCTTTGTGATGGGCTGCGCCATAGCTCAAGCGGTCAGTCACTGGCTTCCCACCGCGGCGGCCCAGGTTCAATCTCGGATCTGGTCAGGTGGGATCTGTGGTGGACAAAGTGGCGCTGGGGCAGGTTTTCTCCGAGTACTTCGGTTTCCCCTGCCAATCTTCATTCCACCAATTGCTCCACAATCACCCTCACCTATCATTTGGGACTGGTACAATAGGCCAGAAGTGGCCTCACTACAAGGGACTTAGTCCCACCCCACTAGCAATAAAAAAATTGCTTTGTGATGGCATCCACAGCAGTGCAGGTTCCTCAGCTTTGATGTTCAGTGGCTTCTGTCCTCACCAGCTGGCAACTCCCAACTGCTCCATGGCACCAGCTCATGACTTTCTAGTCATGATTCAGGGACCTTCTTTCTCAGACTGATCTGTAGTCAGAGTTACTTTACGACTTGGGGTTACCGCCGGTCAGCGTGTTTTGGCGCCAAGCCCCTTGAGGCTCAGGGCCAGAGATTTTTTTTAACGTGATCTCTTGCAATAATAGTCCTTATGTGATATCCTCTCTACATGATGTAGCCATTGCAGCAGACCACATACCAAAAACACTGCTCCAAACATTTCTTGTGTTGCATACATAAGTGTGGTTGCAGTCACGTGACACATACTGAGCCATTGCCTAGCAATGAGCATGTTTGCAAAGTCATTCCATAGCAATGGCTTCCACTGCTGGATTCACAATCTGACCTTCAGGTGGCGTTCCACAGTATTGTTATGAATCTCCCTTATTAACTTTATTAGTTCCAGGTTTGTAGTTTACGTAAAGTTATAACGTGAATTGTTCAGTGTGAATCAGTAAATTTTTGAGCTCAAATTATGTTAAGAAATTCAGTATTTTACTGTACTTTATTAAGGTTTGTTAATATGTATATGGTAACAGATTTTCAGCAGCTCAGATTTGAAATTTCTTATAAAATGTTGATACACACTGTCTAATATTCTTGAACATTGTTTTGTGAATATGATTTGGTGAAGGCTGCAAATATTACATATGGTAATGATCAGGTCAGAGCTGTTACATATATACAGACAGTAATGACAGTCTTCCCCCCCCCACACCACAGACCGCATCACACAGACACGACACAGTGTCGACCANACTTTAAGCACAGACAAAACTGAAGAAACTTTGCAGACTACATAAGATCTTAAATGTTTACAGTTTTTGTCTATTTTTAGTCTACTTTCCTTCCCCCCCCTTTTTTTAATAAAATTAGGTATATGAGTTCACCTTGCTATCTATGTTTGTATGTGTATCCCTCCCTATTAACCTTTGAATAGAAGAATGAATCTTTATGAAACTAGGTGCATGTACCAAGGCACCTGAGCCCATCTCAACAGCTTAATTTATAAATCCCTTCCATCAGTAATACCAACCTCACACCCCCTCAGATATCTGAGGTGAAACCTTAATATTGCTTGAACACCTGTATCAGTCTTCATGAAAAGTGGTGTGTGTGTGTGTGTGTATATATTGTGCCACTCAGGTCATCTCAGCAGCATACATCATAACTCTCTCTCATCAGTAATACCAACACCATGACTCTATTATTTGAATGCCTGAACCAGTCTGCATGAAACTTGGTATGTATAGCATGGCACCTCAACAGTGATCTTCATAAATCAGTGTGCTGTTTTATTGTCTTCTTTATGCATACATACTAATGTTTTCTTTCTGCTTATCATATCAGGTAGTCAAATTGAAGTGAAAGGAAAGCAGATGATTAGTTCTTCAAAGAATTTCTTGTTCATGTATGAGTTTATGTGCACATGTTCATATGTTTACATTTATGCGTAATAAGTTTTGTTCATGAAATTTTGTATGATCATCATGTTAGCTTTTGAATCTTAACAGTTGCAATGTGACTGAATTTCTTGGGTGCACACACTAGCACTGTTGAATATAGGATCAGAAATTCTCTGTGGCAATAGAGCTTCAGGAAATAAACAGTTATGTTAAGCTATGGTTTGTGTATAATGTGAAATGACAAAAGTGGATCCGCATTAAATATATTTATTTATTTGTTTAGCTGTGTCTTGCCATTACTGTTGAACTCCTGTTGACTTTTTCAGCTTATGCTAGTGATTCATTATGCACAGCTGTAATAATTTTTGTATGAAATGGTTCTTTGTATATATTAAAAATTCCATGTATGGTGATGGTACAAAACATAGGAACTGAAAATTCTGCTGATAGAGATCACTTGATACTATAATTAATGGATTCATTAGTTTTGATTGTGTCTTTATACAGATTGAAGATCTTCCTGGGGCTTTTCTGTTTTTCAGATGCACTTCTCTAGTAGTATTAGAATCACTGAAATTTCACATCTGTTACTTGATATTTAATTAAAAATTAAGTGTGTAATATTCTTAATTTGTAATTAACTCTTCAGGCTTGTTCAATGATACTACATACCCAGTCATATCATTTCCTTACTTACATATTCATCACTACGCCTCACAGTTCCACCAAGCAACACAATTTTTTTTTCTCCAGATGATGTGGAAATTGTGTATGAGCTTCAAGTGACCCCAGAGGAGGAAGCAGCAGCCATGAAGCTGAAACTTCCTGCCAATTTCTATTCTTACTTGTATAAGCCTCCATGCCCTGGCTGTGCAGGTTGTGAGACTGATAGCGACACTGAAATTGAGGTATTAAATATATTTATTCATAACAGTTGTAGATATATATATATATATTGTATTCTTTGGTCCAAAGTAGGTGTTTGTAGCTTGTGAGAATATTATTTTTTGCTTTTTCAAAGTTTGCCAGGGGAAAGTAATTGTTTCAGATCTACAGGAACAAATGCACAGAATTCCAGATTGTATTATGTAGTCATACTTCATAGTCTTCATAATTAAGCATAAGCATATTAGAGAGAACAATTGCAGTAGAGGTCTATTGTAACAAGAATGCATAATTGTACCAATATAGAAAAAAGGTGATAAAAACTTAGAATCAAATTACAGACCTATATCCATATTGACATCTATTAGTAAGATATCTGAGAAAGTAATACATAGTAGATTGTTAAAACATTTGAATGATAATAGTATATTAAGCAAATACCAGTTTGGATTTAGAGAAAATCAAGGGACTGAAAATGCAATTTATAGACTTATCTCTGGAATACTAGACTCATTAAATAAAAAAATGCAAGTCTGTGGGATTTTCTGTGCCTTAGAAAAGGCTTTCGATTGTGTTAGTCATGATATATTATTAAATAAATTGAGGTATTATGGAATACAAGACAAACAATACAACGTATATAAGTCACATCTATTGAATAGAAAACAGAGAACTGCTATCTCCAATGGGACAAACAGTAGTAAAGTAAACTCTCAATGGGTTAAAGTAACTAATGGTGTCCCACAAGGGGTGATACTGGGACCACTGCTGTTTATAGTATATGTAAATGACCTACATAAGATTTTGGAGACTTAGAGTATTCCCATTCTATTTGCTGATGATGCCAGTTTTTAATCTCTCAAGACAATCCAATAAAACTTAAAAATACAAAAAATGAAGTATGGAGGATGCTGGAGGACTGGTTTAAAAAGAATTTAATGTCACCTAATATAATGAAAACATATTATATAAACTTCACTGTAAAAAATAATGTAGTTAAGAGAAATGGTAGGCATAGGAACAGTTTTATTAAATACAAATCACATAAAATTTCTTGGCCTGACTATTCAAAATGATATAACTTGGGATAGACATATAGATGAGATAATAAAGAAATTAAATACAGCTTGTTACAAGATAAGAAATGTAAAACCAATGGTGTTTGTAAAAACATTAGAAAAATATTTGATACAAATAGGGATCGCTATGAAATAAATACTAGACATAATATGGACATACATATGAGGCAGGTAAATTTGGCGAAATATGATAATGGGGTAATTCACATGGCTGTAAGGATTTACAATGCACTACATAATAAAATTAAAGTAACTTCTAATGATATAAATAAGTTTAAAACAATTTAAAGGAATTTCTTTATTTTAATTCTTTTTATACACTGGATGAATCTTAGCAGTGTGTGGAAGACATAATCAGCTTAACTTCAACCAGATATGTAATCCTCCAGTCAGCCCTTAAAAATTTGATATGTACATATGCATACATAGCGTGATTCATGTACCTTTTGGTTCTCTTCCTTTCACTTGCAGACTTGCAAACAGTACTGGCTTAAAAGTCATCAAATGGAATGCAAAAATATTGACTTACATTTCAGGTCATGAAGTTCTTTTGGCCATTGTTACTGTTGACATATTTGCTTTTTATTCATGGTATCAGTTGTGTATTTTCTTAGTTGATGAGGAAAGACTAGAACTGTATGAGGTTCTATAGTTTGAGAATTGATGATTTATTCACTATTACACACAATAATTTAAAACTTCATGCAGCTTTACATTTCATAATGTCATTGTGATTGTCTTGTGCTAATCATGGTGCTGTATCTGTTGACATCTTGGTGGGGTCAAACTTATTTTAAAATAAATATTAAAAACCTGATCCACTGAAGTGTTCATACAAAAGTAACAAAAAACGGTGTGCAGTTACTGACAGTGTGCGGGAGACTGAGATTCGTGCACAGAAATGCAACAGCTGATGTGCAGCCACGCTCACACACAGCTTAGAGGGAACATTGAGCCTAAGTTTTCTATTTGCTGCACAATCAAAGCTTGTACATTATCAAAGCAAGGACTGGGGGAAGTATGCAGTAACATGTACCTTAGCTTTTGTTAATTTCAGACCTATGACCTTTGACGTACATGCCCAGTATTTTAACTCAGAGTTATTTCACTGAACGTCTGCTACATGTTCAGTAAAATCTGGAAGGTCACAGGTTCGATTACCAATGAGGTTTTTGGATTTTTCAATTGACTAATTCTTCCAGCTGCACTATGGACCTGGGATTCACTCAGCCTGTAACAGAAATGAACATCAGGACTCTTCCTGGGTGTTAAAGAGTGGCCAGAGCATAAGGCTGATGACATCACTACCTTCTGTGGGCTGATTGTCTAGTAAATGTGGGAGACTCGACATGTCACTACCCTATGGCCCTCCACAGCCAGTTACAGGGATAGCTTTACCTTATACCTACTACATAATACTTTTGTTTCCAGGTTCATAAAAGCCTACAAGATTCCACAGTGAAGAGTGATAGTGCTGCATCCAGCATTCAACCCAAAAGTTCGCCAGGAAATGAAAGTACTTCGTTCACTGCTCTGAAGCCCACAGTTTTGCTTAGGCCATCCAGACTTGCAGCTACAGCCACCACTCAGCCCAGTGAATCACATAGTCAGAAATTGGCTCATGAGACGTCTCCACAACAGAAAGTTACTTCTACTTCATTTGCAACAAAAGCATTACCTCAGTTTGTTTCTTCATCTCTTCCAACAGGAACTCTTTTTGACCAGTTATTAGCTCAAGGACAGCAGACTACCTCACCTACAGTGTTCAGTTTTCAGTCAGCAGAGAATTCAGTATCACAAGTCACTCCAGGCATATTCTTCGGTTCACTGCAAACATCAGCTCAACACCAGAGTTCCCTGTTTCCTCAGCAGCTGTCCAAAACAACCCATCCCCAGCAGTTAATTGCATCATCCAATGTGAACACCAGTATTACTTCTCAAACAACTTTAACCTCAGTCTTCAGTCACCCGCAGAGTTCCTCAGCTACCATTTTTGGTCAGCGTACAGTGCAGCCTGTTTCACTGTTTTCAGGCATCAGTTCAACCCCCACAACAACTATCATGCCACCATTAGGACCTGGTTTTACAGCACTTGGTCCAAAACCTGTACCCCCAGGATCAACTGGTAGCTCTGAGGCAACAAAACCTTCTGGTTTTGTCTTTTCTCCTGCTGGATCAAAACCTGCATCCGTGTCAGATCCTGTTGGAGAAAAACCTGTGAACATACGTTTTAGTGAAGTACTTGGTCTGAAAACCACAGTGGCACCTTCCACTCAGGTCTCTGTAGACCCAGTTTTCTCTGCACATTCTGCCAGCTCAGGCACTTCTGAACCTAAGCATGGTGGTTCCAGTTTCATTAAAACTACTGAGGCAGCAGAATCATCTTTCCAGACAAAAGAGGGGGAAGGTGTGCCTTTTCTACCTGTTGACTCAGATCTGTCTTTTGCCAAATTGGCAAGCAAATCAGAGAAACTGGGATTCAAGACAGGTAAGAATTCTGAGTTGCAGTTTAAACTGCAGGTTGTAGATATATGTTAGCTTATATTTCTCCTCTGTGATTTTTTTATTATTATTATTTATTTCTCTGCGAATTTACAGTCTACTCACTACAGCAAGGAGCAATAAGTAAATTGGTTAAAAGTAGGAGCATGAGTAGAGAATCAACCAGCGTCAATGCTCTTAAACAAAATTGATGCTAGACTTTATTGCTTAACCTAATTTTGTCTTTTCGGAAGGTCGGATGGCCGTTGTCTCTTCAGTCTCCGTACAACGTTGGGAGGGTCTCCTCTGTGATTAGAGCCCAAATAGTATGGATTTGTAGCATAAATCATTTGTCACATTTTCTGCAAGAGTAATATAACTGAAGAAGCTTATTGCATCATGTGTCAGTGACACTTTGGATTATATATTCAGAATACGCTTTTGTGCCCTGTAAAGTTATGAATTAAAATTTTGATGTGATCTTCAGATTTTACAGAAATAAATCAAAGCTCTATGAATATATGTGTATAATTGTATGGGTGTCCCAGAAATGGTTACAGAAAATTGGATGGTGAGTACCATGGTCTAAAAGAACAGAAATTTTTATATGAACATGGGTCCAGAATTGTTTCAGGAATGAACTGGTACCATTTGAAGATATTTAGCAATAGCAGGATTAGAACTGATTACAAAAGTAACACATACTGGAGACAATTATAAAGGAAGATGAAGTTTAGAGTGAATAATATGAATGGTTACATCTCATTCTGCATCACAGTACTAAATTCAGTTATTTAGTATTGTTTGTTGGTTTGCAACCATATATATCCTTTCTCTACCACATGAAGAATTCCATTACTGAGGTCTGCCAATCATGATAGCTGTTCCACAGGACCTCCACATCCTTTCCAGAAACTTGGAAAGTCCTCATGAAGCCTTTAAATACTTGATGTGTAGAAGCAATATGGTGCTTCATCTTATCAAGAATGCTTGTCCAGCAGTAACTGGACACTGTTGCCTGTCAGATTGAGATGGTTTTGTGCATTTCCTATTTCAAATATGCAAAGACTGACAAGCCAACTGCAATAAATTCCACCTAAAACACAAACTCCTGCTAAATAAAGTTCTTTTTCAGTCATAATGCAGATATTTCCATTGCTCGTGTTCACCATGTTGTGGGTGTTCATGTGACTGTTTAATTTGAAAGCCTGCTTGACAGAATCTTCCTTACACATTCCAGTTTAGCTTTCATTTCTGACACAGCATTGCAGCAGTTTCTTGTTGATCATAATCCCCAATGTGAAGAGCATGTATGAGTGCATGCCATAATATTCCTTGTATACTCTGTATGATCTGGTTTAATGTTCTAATTCAGAGGATTTCCTTTATTTGAGGTTTTGAAGGGCTCTGAATTAACTTGCAGCAATCATTTCTACAATTTCATCATTTTTTTTATGTGTATCACATTTCGGAGCATTAGCTGCAGAGATAGTATCACATTTTTCAGTATTCCTGGTTTTGAGTACCTCTTTACAGTGAAAATTCTTTACTGTAAAGTTAGTTTTTGTATCTCTTGTAACTTTATGGAACACCCACTTGCAACATAAATATAAAAAGGCATGAACAATATAGGTGTAAGTAAAACTGATATTACTGTTGAACAACCAGTATATCTGATCCATAACACCAGAACTAGAATAATCACTCCTTAATCCCCTTAGAACTGGTGTGATCAAGCAGTAATGCTGAAGTTCCTGGTATTGTTTATTGTTCTTTTAATTGAGAATTGTTTGTACTTTTTGTGTTGTACTCCTAATATAAGGAATGAGAAATTAATAATTAGCAACAGGTGACTGGTCTCAAAGGGTCACATTGTAGTTCAGTGTAGCCCAGTTTTTGGTTATACCCAGTGTAACAGTTGTTTCAAAATTGAATTTTATTTGACTCTATGTTCTCTGTGTTTTCTTTTGAATTGTATTTCTCATGATGGTTATATCAACTTTTTAAACCAAATGGAAGTGAAAAATAGTGGAAATATACATAAATTACCTACTATGCAGAAACACTTAATTGTAATAAAATTACCAGCTCGCCTTTTCTGGAACAAAATAAACCAGTATGGCAGGACTGTAGTAGGATGACAATGTAGGATTCATGCTTCCATTTGAATTTTTTATTCAAACTGAAGGCACAGAACTTTCCTCTGGGATACCTTAAGTCAAACCATGTTAGAGAACTTATGTCATACAGAACTGCCAATAATTACAATAATTAAATCTCAGTTATTCAAACTGAAAGCATTGTAATCGATATGCCTAAAACATGCTCTTCATCAGTTCAGGATGTTTTCAGCATCCGCAGACTGCAGTAGTGCCAAACCAATGGAAGAAGCGGAGCAAAAGTTACGAGTGCATTAGTGTGGCTGATGCTATTTCATGTTTCACATGCTAGAACAAAATTGGTTACATGGCATGTAAAGATCGTGTGTCCATGTCGCCTGTTACATATCCTTTAGTAATGATCTCCAGATATTATTCATGTAAATTGTAGAAAATGTAATTGATTAATAATTAAGGAATAATGTGTTTTAATAAGATGTGATAGGTTCTCTTCTTGTATTTTGTACTTATTTGAAGTGTCATTTGATTGTTTAAACATAGGCGGTAAGTTTGTTGTTAATATGACTTTCTTTATCATCATATTTCTCTTCACTGAACTGTATATGAAGATTTCTTTTGGGAGTTTGTATTTCATATGTTTCCCTAACAAATTCACTTTTATTTAAACAACCTTTGTCTATAGATACCAATGTTTCATGGGCTGGAGGTAGTTCACTTGCGTTCAGTAACACTCCTAAACAGCAAGCTTCCAGAAAGGGAAGAGATGAAAATGACTCGAGTGGTGATGAAGGCTGTGCTGATGCTACTACAAACGGTTCCCATGATCCTCACTTTGAGCCCGTTATTGATTTGCCTGATAAAATAGAAGTCAGGACAGGTGAAGAAGATGAGACTAAAGGTTGGTAGTTTTTTTCTCCCCTCCCAAGAAGTTCTTTGCCAGCTATTTTCAAATGGTATGCTGTGGCACGCTGGTGTCACTTGAATGGTTCGCATGTATGCCACAGGGGTCAGGGGAAGGTTGAAAAGTGAGAAAAAATTTAGGAATAAAAGATTCATCAAACTCTGTGAACCACGTTATTTTTAAAAATAACACCATGATTAGAATTTTAGCTATTTTTCAACATAATCATATTACTCATTTTTTAAGATAAAATCTCTCCATAAAAATTGATGGTGTACCTCGACACTTTTAGCACCTTGTTCAGTGTGATGTGAGTTGAAAATGTTGGAAAACTTTGTTCTATGCAATGTCTGTCTGATGCAGTCTCTGTAATATGGTTATTACAAATGTACAGGTAACCCTTGATTTATGAAGGCAATTCTTTCCGTGGAAACTGTTTGTAAGGTGAAAATTTTTTAATCAAAAATGAAATTCCCATTACTGTACATGCCCACGAACTTATGAACTTAAATTGTTTGTTGTAGCAAAGATGAAGATTGTTAAGAGAAAAATATATACAAGTTAACATACTTCATTGGTAAAATTATTTTGTTACCATTAAAATTCTTATTTGTTGATGTATCTTTACTGTTGTGTTAATTTTTATGTTAAATTAAAAGGTGAAATATGGGAAATGGATATGGTCGATGAGGAATCATTTCAAGTCCCTACTTGTCAAACTAAAAATACATCTGCCGCACCAGAGTATCAAATAAGGACCTCGTTATGATTATACATGAGAGTTAACCCTTTCATGGCCAAATTAACCATATGTACTACCTTCTGGCATTTTGGACTCCTTTGCAGATTGTTATATGCTCAAATACTGGTTATTTCCAGAATTTTAATTGCTTATAGTTGTAGGTTGTTGTTTTTGTTTTTGTCATCGTTGTCATCATGTACATGCAAAGTCATCACAGCATGGTGCATTCTTAGGTCGCAGATGGGGGAAACAGCCTCCAGTTATGTAAGATGACTGTGAATGCACTGAATAAGCTAGTTGCAGATGTCAACAAGGGGTGGTGCACCATAAGCAGTCAGCTTATAACAGACTGCTGCACAGAACCTCTGACTTGTATGAATTATTTGGAATGGTCTGAACCAGTGTTTCTCAACCTCCGGGCTTCAACCCAACACCGGGCTCTCGTCTTATAAAGAAACAATTTACTGGGCCGTGGTCTCGGAAGAACCACTGGTCTAAACCATGGAAGATGACAGATTTGGAGCTTGGAATCTTGGGGAGTCAGGGCAAGTGCATTGAATGCAAGAGAATTAACAAAGTGTAGTTGATTTAGTGAGAGCACAGGAAGTCGGATGAACACTTGTACTGAACCTACAGGCATTTATATATTTTTCTATTGGGTGTAGGAATGTTAATCCATATTCTGTGTCTTAAAGTGGTTCTCAACACAAAGGATCAGTGCATTCACAAACCAGATGACATTTGGTAACTGTGACATGCTGCAGCAGTTGTGTTTTCACAGATTATTGAGATTAGAATATGTTCAAAGATGGGGTTCTGTTTGAACCTTTATTATTTTTGACTGATTGGAAGTAACACTGTAGGATGTATAGAATCATATGGGATGATGTTCGTACTCCACAGTAGTGTGAAATTGCAAACATTTTTCATCTGGTTTCTGTACGCTTTTCTTCGAAATTAGTTTTGTAATGTATTTTTTCATTGTACTGATTTTAAGTGTGGTTCATTTTGTGATGCTTTGTATGTTCTGCAATAATCTAAAAGTGTGGTAATATGGATACTTTATCTACACACTTGTTTTTACAGTATTTTGTCATCGAGCTAAACTGTATAGATATGAAGCAGCCACAAAGGAATGGAAGGAAAGAGGTGTTGGAGAAATGAAAATCTTGCACCATCCAATTAATAACACTTACAGATTACTGCTTCGTAGGGAACAGGTAATTTCACTCAGGTTTTCAATGTATTTAGTGAAAGCAAGTTTATGCGATATGTCTTTTAAAATGCAACCCCTATTGTTCCCCTGCTTAAACAGCACAGTTACTTGGCACCCATGTGATACTGATAGTTTCTGTTTATGTAGTATGTGAATCATCAAACACATCATCTTCTGTTTATTCAGGGTCATTGTTACCAGTTTTTTTTTTCGTGTGTGCATAATTGAACATTATTTTTCAAACAAACTTTTGTTGTGTGTCAGAATGTTTTTTCATAGATGATATCCTGATGAGGGGCTACCAAACAAATCAACTATGTGTGCTTTATTCCAAAGTTTCAAGATAATGGCAGCATATTTAATCACTGTCAAACTTGTTGGAGCACAGTTTTAATTGAAAGCTTAGGTGTCCAGCAAAGTCTGCTGCTGCTGAAATCTGCTCATAACTTAAACTGCTGTTGTATTATATTCTCCTTATGCAAGAAATACTCCCCCATAGACTTTGTTGCATGCATGCAGTACTGCTAATGGTTTCTGTTATGGCGTGAAGGGGGGTGGAGGTACCTCCACCGCCTCCGCCACTGCACCTCTCTTAAGCCGCCGCTACACCTCTCTTATGCCGAGGTGACAGAGGGCGTGGAAATATCCCGCTCTGTCACCCTGTTTAGTATGCTGCCACCATCTTGTTATTTTCAAGAAATCTAGTAAACTTATCATAGCTTGCGTCACTGTCCTGGCTTAACTCGTAATTTGCCGGAGTGTTGGGAGGTCCTGGAGTCATCAAGGAAGAGGGTAACACTTAAGGAATTGCTAGGTTAAAGTAAACTCACGCGCATGTCTATTCTGTTCTATTTCTCTATGTCACTATATACATCTATATGCACTCTTACCGACGTTAGTCGGTTGTACATCACTGGATAATGAACCTGCAGTCATCATTGGTTCTACCTCCTGTCACCCTACTGGCGGGTATTCTACGCCGCGGTATCTCGAATGAACCTAGTCAATCTAGTTAGACTATCTTTCCCTGTGGTTTTACTCTTTACAATTATCACTGTTACACTTAATGTTCATGGCTATATGAAGTTGGTTTCACTTACTTGAGATGAGGAAATAGATGCTCGCCACCAGCGCACACTCACGGCCATCACTCTCTCGGCGATAGCCTCCCCTGAACTCTCAGTTACTTAATATCAATCAAAAGTCTAAAGACAAAAGGTTTTTTGATTAAGTCTTCTAGGGTTTATATAACCTCTCTTTGCTGATTCTTTGAGTTCCGGGTAGGTTGCCTGCCCATTCTGACGTGATTTTGGCCTCCCTCATTGGTTGCCCATCGAGAAGGGGTTGACTCTTTCGGGTCTACCGCCTCCTCTGACTCAGCGTTTTCCTCCTGCCATAGTGTTTATGACCCACTTCATATAGCTCCTTCCTCAATGTCAGCGCTATTACACTGCCGGGTTAGCATTCTAATGACTCAGGCATTCCCTGTTACAATTCTTTGTAGACCTAAGCTTCCTGGTCCGTTTCATCATGGCTATTTCTTAATCTTATAGTCTAGCTACTATTATTACAATTTTACCCCAAAACTATATCTACATGTACGTAACCTTAGCGGCATTACAGTTTCAAAATTTCATACATGACAACTACACATTTATGGATAATGTCTGTTATTCAGACAAATCCCAATGATGACTGTTAATTCTCAGAATTGCAGGGTGTGGAGTTCAGAGAACCCCCATGAATACCACGAAGCTCTGCTATGCATGTAGAAAATAGGCTACTGGTATGCAATATCATGCAAAAGAATTGTGGTCCTACATTTTTTTAAACAACTGTAGCAGGAGAAGTTATTGAGATACTGTGATCCAATTTTGAAATGCAAGAAGAGTTTTTTTGGTCCCAGAATCACTTCCAAAGAACTTGGCCTTGAAGATCACCAAATTTGATACCCTTGGATTTTTATGTGTGGGATCTTTTGAAAAGTTGTATGTTTGAAAGCAGTCCAAGAACAGTCAGTCATCTGAAAGTAAACATTGAAGAAGTTATGCTTATAAAGTTGGTGCAGGTTGTGATGACTCAGGTACATTGTTGCAGAGAGGATGTAGGACATCATTTCAAACATTTATTGTAAAAGTTTTTTTTTTCTTTTGTATTCTATGCCTTCTTTAGGAATTATAGTGCTTTTATAACTTCTTTTACAAATATATAAGAAAATTGGTTGCATTTTAAAAGACATGTACTCTACATATTTCAGTTAAGTATGACTGCAGGGGGCTTTTAGTTTAGAATACATTTTTAAGGTAAGCTCCATTTTTAATGTTATATTTTAGCGTCCTGTTGCACTGATTTATGTCCGTGATTTATTCTGACCGTCTTACAGTGCATACATTTATTCACCTTACTCTTCTCTCTTGCACTACATGTTTCGGCACTAAAGTGCCATCTTCAGGTGCTTTTCGATGTACGTCGAACTACTGCATTGCATGCCCTGTTGTCTTTATATTAAAATAACTAAAATATATATTCGTCATATA
>NW_019739974.1:193857-218577 GCF_002891405.2 Cryptotermes secundus
ATACGACATAAGGATGACAAATCCTGAACAGTTTTAACATTTTTAATATTTAAAATTTAGAAATATATATGACGAATATATATTTTAGTTATTTAAATATGAAGACAACAGGGCATGCAATGCAGTAGTTCGACGTACATCGAAAAGCACCTGAAGATGGCACTTTAGTGCCGAAACATGTAGTGCAAGAGAGAAGAGTAAGGTGAATAAATGTATGCACTGTAAGACGGTCAGAATAAATCATGGACATAAATCAGTGCAACAGGACGCTANAGACGGTCAGAATAAATCATGGACAAGCTCCGTTTTTGTTTATGGCACAGTGTTTCTCGAAGAGAAAACTGTTCTAGCTTAGCATATTTTCATTAAATATAGTGTTATCATTCACAAAATTTAAGTTTGGGCCATAATGGAGAATTTTGTGTACCACAATATGAAATGTTAAATTGGTATTTAAAACTTCACTTCAAAATTGTACCTATAAACTTAATTTGGGCAGCGAGATAAAGCACAGAATCATACTTTGGTTAATTGATTAACAAAACAAAGTTAATATTTAGGAGTATCAAAGTATAAATAAGATCTGAAAGTTTGTGGCAATAGTATATTAATACAGTTATTGTGTTTCTGGACATGATCCCATCATCCTGATTTTATTTAAAATATATATTTTTTTTTTCTTCTTCTTCTTTTTTGAGGCTTGATTCTGTCTCAGTCTTCCAGTGGAACCTACTCAGTTGGCCACAATATGTGTTGGAAAGAAACAAAGGTCTTGCATAGTGAACCAAACACCACATACATGAAATAAAGGAATTCCCCCACATGTTTTGTAGATCATCCAGTAAGTCAAACCAGCTTGGACATATCTCCTATGTGGATTCTCATTATCGCAGCAGACATCAGAAAACTACAGCTCTGTCCATTGTAGATTGTGTGTAAATCTGTGTTTTTATGTTGGTACAATACAGAGAATGTTTCTTTAGTAATGACTTCTATTCTGATAATACTCTGGATTTTAACAATAGCCAAGAAATAGTGCATGGACATAGGTGATAGGCCTCATGTGTATGGAGATTTTTAATGTTTATCTTAACCCGGTGGTTGGTTTGTATGTCCCATCTTGTTTTGGTGCAGGTGTCCAGAGATAGGGACTAGCCCTAGCAATTTAGCCAAACTGAAGAGATTCCACCTGAAGATGGAGGCAGAATCCAGTCTGTGAAATGTGTGTTTTAAATAAAAACAGGATGATGGATAATATCCAGAAACACAGTAATTGAATGTGTGAATACCAGAATGTGTTGCAAAATATTTACAGGATCCAAAATTATAACAAAATTTGTGGAATGCTTATAAGCACATCATGTTATAAACATATCTTCAACCTAATAAACCTTTTTCAGAAAATGGCCACTATTGTCCAGATATTGACTTCTCTATAAACATTTGTTCAGTGACTGTACTGCCTTTAATGTGGGACGTAATGTAATTTTTGTTTCATGGCATGGGTACATTTTTTCAGGCTTAGTGGCCAGACACTTCAAGGTCACTATCAATAACCTGATTCTCTTCTGTACCACTATTTCAACTGTAAATATATATTCCTGAAACTAGTTGAATTGTGTATGCTATGTTTTGCTTTTTTGGCACCAATTTTAACAAAGTGTGTTCATTCACATATACAGATTTCAGTACTAGTCATTGTACACTTAATATGAAATGTATTACCTACATAGTTCCTTTAGTTTGTGCAGTTAATGATTAAGAACTCTGAATCTTGAGGAACAGTGAATCATTATTGGACAGAATAAATGAACATTACCTGCAGGCATGCCTTCCTGCTCATCTTCTTACAATCAAAATATAGTTTACTCACCACTTCAGTCTGATTTCTTGCTCACCTAATTCTTCCACCCTGAAGATGGAGGCCATATGTTACTCCGAAAGCTGGTTGACTTTCAGCGGACTGCACAGCATTCTATTGCAGATTCTGGCTAGAAAACTCTTCAAAGTGTAGTTGTGTGCATGTTCTTTGTGCAGGTACATAAGGTTGTGTGTAATCATCTGGTTACTAATGACCTTACCTTGAAGCCTTTGAGTTCATCTAATAGAGCTTGGTGCTGGGGTGCACTGAATTATGCAGAGGAGGATGAACCAAAAGTTGAAGAACTGGCTGTTCTGTTCAAGTTGCAAGAAACTGCCAAAGAGTTTAGAGACAAGCTGAATGAGTGCATTGAGCAGGTAGCAAAACTGGTGACAACTGCAGACACAAAAGAAGGTTAGTGGACAAATACTGTGGGGAATTGTCCAATATCCTACACTGATCTGTTTATTGGAACTTATATTTATACTTATATTATTTTTTATTTAATTTCCTCTTCATTCATGTATGACAATGGGAGGGATGTATTGTTATTTAAACAAATTTATACCCAATGCTTCCTGGTTCACTAAGAAAGTTGCCTGTTAACATTGCCATAACAAAACCCTCAGGACTCTTTACTTGTGATAGATTCATCTCATTGTTGAAGTATTATTTGTGAGGGACAAATGTTCTCTTAGTTCATCTGGTGTACTTTTTGTCCCCTCCTTACCCAGTTTTGCAGTAGTGTACAGTGCAACCTCATATAATGACAGTTTGTAATATTTGTGAAGAGAATGCTGGTTCTGATATCTGAAGATAGTTGGGCTACATACTCTTGAAATCTCTTAACTTCTATTACACACATCACAGTATGAAACTAATGTTTAAAAAAGGTTAATGTATGGCAGTGTTTATTCTTTTGACATGATAACAGCGAACAGTTTCTAAAATGTGTTCATTAGCTCCAAATCTATTAGACAGATTTTCATTAAATTTGATATTCCAGAGTTTCACTAAAATTCCATGACCCATTCAGTTTGGGTTAAATCAAATGACAACAACATCATACACTTTACATCAGAGATCAGCTAAATTAATTTCATAACTTTCCTGAACATATTTTCTGTTGCACTTAACATAATTCAGATTTTCACTGATTTGGATAAGAATAGCTCCCAATTAGTCACAATTAGTGAGGTCATACTGTACTTCCAAATTGAGGGAACTGCAGTGTGGTGGAAATTAAAGTCATAAATTTGCAGAATTATACAGTTATAAAATTGCACTGCAGTAATGACAGATTCTGGTATGTGGCCAACAAAGATGCCTGCTCACTACAATGACAATGTGCTGTGAATCAGTTTATACAGTACAGCAGCATACGTGTCAATCCCCCCCACCATGAAGCACTTGAAATGTAAGAACAGATTGAGTGACTGGAGTCACATTTGGACAGTTCTTTGAAAGCACCCAGCTAAAATTATATTGTTTCGTTACTGAAGACGCTGTTCGGATTGTTAATTGGTTTATTCAACAATCTACAAGCAACGGCTACAATTAACGATAACAATGTTATGGGTTTCCACACTTTACAAACCCTACAACCAAAGTCTTCACGTACTAATAACGCGGGAGCTATACAAGTCTCCCTGAATTACACACTCCAAATATAACTGTACTACAGCACTCACTAAGTCTTGAAAGCACACAATAAGTCTTCCGCTCGCTGACTTCTTAGTTATCGCACACTGTCACATAAAATCTTGTAACCACGCGTTCGGGTCTTCTTATCGCGANCTGCTGCCTTGAGAACTGTTGATCACACACTGGCTCGTAGGCTTGCTCGGAACTAACTCGGAACTGAACTCGGCGATGGCCACATTACAACTAACTCATGCTTACTGCTCAGCCAGCTTATATTCCGTTCGCTGTTACCTGTTGCCTGCGTCAACAGTGTCGTTGCGTGTTGCGTCACAGTAGGAATCTGTGCCACGTCACAGCAGGAACCGGTACCATGTCCTGTTGCGTCACCGCGCGTTACGTTACCATGCGGAGGGGGGGGGGAGCGCTGACTCACCCGCCGTGTCACTGCTGGTGGGGGGGTTCTCCGTTGCGCAACATGTCACAATATCCTAAAATTAGCACAGCATTATGTGACACTGTATGTTCTAATATTGTGATGTGATGCTTAAAAGCCAAAATACTGGGATCAAAGAAGCATAGCAAAGGCATCCACATCTATTCATTGGTATGTTAAGGCACATTTCTGTAGCAGTGAATATGCACAAAACAGTAGAGGAACTGTTGGAGGCAGTGTTTTCATATACAGAGAGCCAGCAGGATCCAAGACCAGAGCTGTTGAGCATGGAACTTCAGAAACAGTCCCAGATGTTGGAGACTGCACCCAAGCAACAAATATGAGAAGATATAGCAGAGTAAAAAAAAAAGTGCAGTAGTTACTTGTAGATCATGAACAAGAAAACAAGTGTTATAGTTATCTCTGTTTAAGGGTAGTAAGTGTCCAGTAAATTTATTTATCAATCCAAACCCACTGTCTAGTCACTGACATGTGAAAACTGGTGTCAGATGTGCTGGATTATATTGCTGGATTGTGGATTATAGATCCTGGACTAGGAATGACTGAAGTGGCAGAGATTATGGAGAGGCTGCAGTGTGCGTAAAGTGACCTGGTAAAATGTAGTGTGGGAATGATCCAAGACAGGACAAAGGCTGGCCAAAGAGAGTTGAGGTCCCCAACAACTGCCAGACAGCAGGCAGGTGAACAACATCCTGTTATCTGTTGACTATAGGATACGTAGCCTGTGTGAGGAGCTCAGCAGTGAGATACAAGAGATGAGGTAGGACCTGAAATGCAGCTGTGTCTGCCAGCAAGGATCTGCACTGTAAGAGCTGGAACATTCTTGGGACCATGATTGCCAGAAACCAAGTGCAGCAGGAATAGGTGATGTATGTACTTGCATTGTGGGGATGTCAGTTATCTTAGGAGAGACTGCTGATGGGGAATGCCCCCAAAGGACCTCCTGGAAAGTGGCACTGGTACAATCACTCCTGCCTCTTCATTACGCACCCAACATGTCAACAGGGAAGGATGAAAACAGCCTAAACACCAAATGGTGGATAGGGGACAAATTATGTGCTGTCACAGTTGAAACTGGACTGTTGATGATCACCAGGCTGCATGGCCTGCAGATGGCATCAAGGGAGGCCCTCCCCATCATGACTGAAGCATGGTGCCCACTGATCACTTCGCCAATCTCACAGATAAGTTCACCCTAGGGACAGATGTCTTGCACACCCATGATGCATTCATGGATTAGGGTCACCATCTGCAAGTAAGCAACAGCACGGTGAGATTGATTCAGTGTGGGAGAGTTGTGGTCCCATGGAGGCAGTGGAGAGCCTCACAGAGCTAGGTTCTAGGATCACCCACTGAGCAGGAGTACAAGTCTATAGGGCAAGAAAGTCAGTTTGGCCATGAAGGAAAGTACCTGTTAGGCTAGCTGGAGGCTGCCAGTGGCAGAAGGATGCTGGTGAAGGCACACCCCATAGAGGATCATTGGCCCTAAGGAGAGAGCACTTAGATAACAATGCATGGCTGATTGTGCAAGGAATAAAGCATGCATTGAGCAGAGCTGTGCTTGCTATCTGCTTCTTGCTTGGCTTATTATTCAACCCTAAAATAGGAGTGATGTGTTCCTCTGAAATGTTGGTTGACCTTCGGTGGATTACACATTATAACCCAGAAGATAGGACTCTTCATAACAATTGTTGTGGGAACCTCGAATCATACATTTAATGAAGTTGCACAAGACTTGCATCCCATTCTGTCTATGAATTCATACATATGACAATTTTTGCATGGGATAGGCATAAGTTCTGGTTTTGCTGTTCCACCTTCTTATGTTTGGCGTGGGAGAGACTGTATTTTTCTGCCACTTCACACTTAATTGTTTTTCTGCATATTTAATCACCGTAGTCTTAAAGTACGAATCATATCAGCACCACGTGATACTTTTTGACACATTATTCCATCTCATGCTAGTGCTTCTGCCATCAGTTGTTAACATGTGATCACTTTTATTCAAACTATGTCTAATCGTGTAATGTTTTACAGTGGTTGAATTGTTACGTGCATTGTTATGCTGTGTATCAGCTTTTGTCTGAATGTTGCCTGTTACGAATAGGATAGGAGGAAGTGATTAACAAAATGGCTTCTGGAGTCCTGGAACATCACAGTTTCCAATGAAATAATGCATTCATACAGTTAACTATGTATGAACCAAGACCGCGTACAGTTCAGTGTATTCCTGTTGATATTTATATAAGATATATTAAACTAATACAGCATGATACGTTTGGTGGGTGAGTTGTTAAAATAGGGAGTAGATTATAAATAGACATGAAGTGCAGGGAGGGAATGAAAATAAACTACACATGTTTTATTTTCTATAGAACCAGCAAATCCCGAAGTAATCCGTATTAGTCAGGCAGAATCAGAAGATTCTGAAGACAATTTGGATGATGAAGATGCTGAAGATGATGATGATGATGATGAGGAAGAAGAAGATGAAGAGGAAACTGAGAAATCATTGATGTTTGAAAAGAGAGTTACGCTTCAGGTCCAGGATCCTCTAACTGCTGCCTGGTCAACACAAGGATTGGGTGATCTCCAAATTCTGTATGATCCTGACATCTTTGGTGCTCGGATATGTGTGGAACGGGACGGAACTGGTGAACAGCTTTGTAATACCATTATAGCTCTCAATACTGTCCTTGAGGTAAGGAATATTAAGTTATAACATCATATATACAAGTAGAAGAGGGAGATTGTTAGTATTGGAAAAGATATGGTGATTTTACAAGTCTAAACCTCACAAGGGAACAGTCCAGGTTTAACAGGGGAGAAAGGCAAGAGCAGCTGTCATTCAAAGTACCCTGAACTTCCATCCTTTCTATTTTATCTGTTAATAAAATCTGATGTTGAGTGTCATCAAACAAAAATAACAACAAAATCTCCATGATTTCAGTGTGCAAGCAAACTATATTGACCAAGCGACAGCCACCTGTTGGTGAAGTTAGTGTCAACTAGAGTGAATAGAGGGTGTCGTGTGGTCAGCACAACAGATACCCCCATCTGTTAATTTCGGTTTTCTAGACTGCAACTGCTATTTCCTTGAAATAGTTCCTCAATTATCCTCACGAGGCTGAGTGAACCCAGTTCCAGACCCACTACTTCTCAGTAAATCTGGTAACACCGGGAATCGAACCCAGACCTCTGGATTTGTAGCCAAGAACTCTGACCACTAGACCACAGAGGCAGTTCTTGAGTGTCATCGGGAAGAAGAAATATTGCTGTATCCACATTATCAGTCAGACCTTAGTGCCATATTGTTCTCTCTTATAAGTAATTGGAAGTTGTGATATATATTTAAGTCATTTTCAAGTTTTATGAATATCCATTAGAACAAGCAATTTTACAAATTTTATAAATCCTCCTAATCTTGAGGTTTCACTATGTGTTAACTGAAGTCTTCTCAGGCTGTACGCCATATTATTCTTGAATAATGCTTTGGCATTGCATGAGATCCTGCATCTTGTATCATCAGAATTAATAAAATATTTTCTAATTTATTGCTTTTATATCTCAAAGTGTGAATACGTTGAAAGTTTGTTAACTGACATGCTCATGTACTTTCAGGTGAAGAAGCGTGACTGCATATGGTCTGGTATGGACTACAGTGAAGATCCTGCCGTTCACAAGAAATTCATGGCGAAGTTTTCTTCTGAGGAAGCTGCTGCAGAGTTCCAGCATACCTTCCAAGAGGTCTGTTCATGAGCAACATTTGCAGAACAGAGTAATTGATTAATACACAGTATAAACTTGGTCTGTGGAAGCCACAGAATTTACCTCTATATTTTAAAAACCAGACTTAAGGGCTTCCTACATTCCCACCGAATACTGCTAGGAATGCTGCCCATCCTATCTCATCCTAGAGACTGGCTATCCTGGTTGATGTCTTTCATGGGTTTCCTTGACCCTTCTAGGCAGATGCTGTGATAGTACTTCAGATTAGGCCATGGAACTGCTTCCTTTGACATCCTATCCAATACATTATTCATTAATCATCCTCCCACTGGATGGTCTGTATTCTGAGCTGCTGACATCGCTAAACACACCATAAATAAGTGAAGTAGACATTCCCATTTCTGCCCCCCCCCCCAGTGGTGGAATGTTCAGTTTGGAATTCATATAATGCTATGATGGACAAAATTAATTTCTACCGTGTTCATGCATGGATTCACAGATATTCGCATAAAAGTAAAAAATGTATATAATTATGTGTTGCTATATATATCATTACAGCCAGTCACAGTAGCCGAGCAGTCTAAGGCGTGTACTGTCTCCGCTCGCTTGGAAACCGGGATCGTGGGTTTGAATCCCACTCAGGGCATGGATGTTTAGTTTGTGTGTGTGTGTTTTTCTGTGTTTGTGTACAGGTAGAGGCCTTGCGACGAGCTGATCACCCACCCAAAGAGTCCTACCAAATGTGTAAGATCTAGAAAAACCGAAGTGAACGGAGAAGTTCATGGAGGTAGGCCTAGGCCCACTGGGGCTGTAGTGCCAAGGAAATATATATATATATATCATTACTATTTCCAGAAGACTAACATACTGGCAATGCATTACATCTTACGAGTGCACTAGTAATACATTTTAACTCATATACTTTTTCTTATATTCCACATATCTGTTGTGGAAGCAGTGTTGCTATGGAAATGACATGGAAAGTCATTTTGCTTATGTATGTAATGAAAAAACCTTGTCCCCCTTTGATTCAGAGTTCTATCCTCATAACACAACCTGTCGTGGATTCTGGTCTGGGTTATGAGAAGGATGAGGAAGGGTAACAACCCAACTGTGCAGTGGCTTCAGTTTATATTGTCTTTTGTCCTGTTGCAGGAACAGCTTTGCATGTTTATATCTGGTCATGATTTTAAGCATACACAGATTTGGAATACTGATGTAATGTTCTGACTTCATTATTGTGCCTACAGACAGTCTTTCCATGGAAATGCCAGTATAGTGCCTCGAATTAGGCTGTACCACCATCTCATCATTCATCTATCACCCTGCCACTGAAGAGTTTGCTCACAGTGTCATAAATTAACTTCCTTTTGTGTTTGTAATAGTGTCACTGACTGCACGACAAGAAAGCGGACCCAGAGTGGGGATCAGTCACTCTGCCTGTCAGAAATGGCATGGTGAAACAGTGTTACTGACCCCAGATGGTGTTGATATTTTTTTGATTTTAATACCGCATGAAGGTGTTAATGTTTACATTGTAAAAATGTGTGTTGAAGTGTGCTGTTAGTAATAGAATTAGAGACTATTTTTGTACTATACAGTATGATTACCAGAAACCGTACCCCTGTTTAACAGTTTGTAAATCAGGAAAGGAAGGGGAGTACTGTTTTAAAAGACAGTTTACAGTCCATACTGCATAATCAAGACACTCGAGTTCTTGTTAAAGGACAAGGATGTCAAGTTGTAGTAGAGTAGTCCCTTGAGCAGAATACCAATTCACGTAATTATAATTGTAATGAAGGCTTGTTATTTTATTAGTATAAATAAATTTTACTGTGTAACTGTGCCGATTGATGATGTTTTCACGGTTGTGTAAATTTATGGTATTGGCATAAGCAGATGGATCATATGATTCAGGGGTTTGTAACAATTAATAGTCATACCTTTTCAGAAAATTTATTCTCTTCCAAATGGTCTCCTCTTGATTTGCATACAGTGTGTTTTTTTGGAAATAGTGAATGTGAGCAACATATCAGTGAAATTCTGTGCCTATACAAGAATTCCCTTATTAAAAAGCCCAACTTTGGGTTCTTGTCTATCACATCCAGTTTCTAATGTGCTGTAACATCCAATTACAATTATATTACTGCCCGATTGATTGTCGCCATGAATTTTGGCATGAACAAAAACAGTTGTAAGATTTGAGGCTTTCACGGCGGTGACTATGAAGAAAGCAGTCTTCTGGGATTTGGCACCGTGTATATGTGGTGTTAACCGACGTTTCGGAGGAACGTATCACCTACATCTTCAGGGTAGAAGAAAAAATATAAGAAATCCGCAAGCGAAGAGACCATGAGAACCGGTAAAAGCAGACTGCTTTCTTCAACAAAACCAGTTGTTTCCTCAGTGTGCAGTGATAGTCGGTGTCTGGGGCATGGGCTATCAAGAACTGAATTTTATTTTGCCACTTGTACTTTGTTCTAGGGGAAATATCTGGCAGAGCAGGCAGAAATCATGGAGCATGTTAACCTAGCAGAACTCACACATGATGAAGACTGATACATTATGAAACATGTAAGTATACCATGTTTTCTGAAGTACACTTTTGCAGCAGTAAATTCTGTGATGCTGTTACACTTAATTATCGTGGTCTTGTGTGAAAGTGTCTGTAACAAGTACTCCATATTTTTCAAAGATTTATTAACATATTGAATTTCATGACCAATGACTGAATGATATTATATCTGTGCATCCTGTTGCATTCATTCACTCACTCATGCACCTGTTTTTAATGCAACTGAAAACTGTTCACAATCTCTCTATAATTTAAATAACATTAAAATCACCTGAATTGATACATTGATACGTTGATTTACAGCATGTACCCAAATAAATTGGAGCAGTTTCAAGCGGCCATAATGGCTTCAGAAATATACTCAGAAGCATGTTGCCCGCATGGAATCCCTTTCAAGCTTTTAGAATTTTCATACCAGAATTTGCACTATTTACGAGGGTCATACCAAAATTCATGAGCAACAATTTTTTATAAAGTAACATGCTTTATTATTGACAAACCAAATACACCACCTCAGTCTACAGACCTTTCTTTATTTTTCCACATAATCGCCACTTCTTTGTACACATTTCTCCCAGCGTTCTGGGAGTTTGAAAATTCCCCTTCTGTAAAATTCCATTCCAGCCATCCGAAGACACTGACACACTGCTTCCTGAATTGCCTCCCTTGTCTCAAAACGCTGTCCATGCAGCTGATCCTTCACAAATCCAAAAAGATGGTAGTCGGAAGGTGCCAGATCAGGGCTGTAGGAGGGCTGTGGAAGAACTTCCCACCCCATCTTTGCAATTGCTTCCAATGTGAGGTGAGCGTTGTCATGCAGGATGATGATGTTTCGTCCCGGACATTTATTGCGCAATGCACAGCAGAGCTTTTGCAGCGTCTGGACATAACGAGCAGCATTGATGGTTTGCCCAGGTTCCAGGAATTCGGCCAGAATAAACCCCTCAGTAGACTGTGCCCATCACCTTCGCAGCTGATGGCACTGTCTTTGCCTTCTTTTTTGATGGAGAATGCAAATGGTGCCGTTTCGTTTCAGGCTCGAAATGGTGGAACCAACTTTCGTCACCTGTCACAATACAGAGGAAAAAATCATCACCTTCATGTCGATATCTCTGCAGCAGTTCTGATGTGGTGGCTTTTCACTGACCTTTGTGGTCTTCGGTCAATATCCGCGGGACCCAACAAGCACAAACTTTCCTATAGCCCAAGCTTTCAATCATCTCCTGTACTGCACTGTGCCCTATTCCAAGTTTTCAGTCTATTGTGTCCACAGTCACGTGCCTGTCATCTTGAATGATCTCATCCACTCTTTCCTTGTTGCGTTCAGTTGAGGCTGTTCGAGGACGACCGCTCCGAGGCTCATCTTCAATGCTGGTATTCCCATCTTAAAAATGTTTCACCCATCTTCGAACACTGCTCGCACCCATGCACACACTTCCATAAGCACGCTGAAGTCTGGTGAATTTCTGCAGCAGGGATTTCCTCTTTCACAAGAAATTCGATGATAGCACACTGGTGAAATGACACATGGTTGTCAGTCATTTTGCTAGAAGTGATACTGGTCACATGATGCAAGCTATTGACATCACAAGACANAACACAACAGCTGGTTCCACCTACCACTATACTCTCTTTCATCTGCTGTTCCCAGGTTGCATGCAAAAAAAAAATTGCTCATGACTTTCGGTACGACCTACATACTATGAGAGTAGTAAGTGAAAAGTGAGAGGGACATAAGGATATTGTAATGTGTTTAGGCACTGAAGACGCCGTTCAGATTGTTAATTGGTTTATTTAACAACCTACCAGTCTTGGCTACAATTAATTATAACACTGTTACGGGTTTACACAATAACCTGTCCACCCTGTCCTCAGTATACATGTATTCACAGTACAATACGGGAGCTATACCAGTGTCACTGTATTACACACTCCCAATTACTTCTCTTGTGAGCCAAGCATCTGCTTCTCACGCTATCACTTCTAATCACACGTTCGAGTATTCTTGTTTCCGCTACAACTGAACTCGGCGACTGTTCCAATTCAACTGTCTCTGGCAGCAGTTACATTTTAACTGTGTCACTCCTGATCACACGTTCAGGTCTACTCCCTGCGGTTGCTAAACTGCAACTCACCCCATGGCTGCTGCCTTGAAAACTCATTTTGGCGGCTGCTACATTTCAACTCACTTCTAACTGCTCACCAGATTCCAACTGTCTTTGGCGGATGCTACACTTTAACTTCGCTTTGTAGGCAGTGTAGTTCTCTTATAAACCCTCAGCCGGACAACGGGAAAACGCCTCGCTTACTTGTTGCCTGTTACGTAATGGGTACCGCTGTTTATTACCGTCGTCTCTAGCAACCACTGTTTACTCGCTTTGCATAGCGATCAGTGTGCTTGGACTCGGCTCACTTCGGCTCCGCTCGGCATCTCACTGCTGGCAGGGTGTTCATTCATTCATTCATTTATTTTAAAATTCCATGAATCCTCTCTGGTCACAATGTGCCTAGGATGTAGAACATGTCAGATTACTACATGTACTGTAATAACTGATGCAGGTAAATAGTTATCATTGTCACAATCATGTTGTAAAAACTAAATCATAATATGTACAATTCGATAGCAGTCTAAAATATGCAATTCATAAAATTGAAAAATTAGTATATAATAAAAATTCCATAGATACAAACGTAAAATACTACTGTATTATTAATACCTTGTATTTAGTATTAGTTGTTAAAAATAATTCTTATACAGGATGGAAATTAAATTAACCATTTAAATAGCAGATGGACTATACATTCTTGTCTTCAGTATACTGATAATATTCATTCATTGAGTAAAAAGAATGTTGGACATAAGAACCTCTTCAGTGTAGATTTAAAACTTTTAACATTATTGGCTAAGGTCTTTATTGACTGAGGGAGGTGATTGTACACTTTGATGCATGTTATGTATGTTCCATTATTAAATTTTGCTGTTTTCACAGCAGGAACATGTAAGTCATCATGGGTTCGGGTTACATATTCGTGAATCTCATTGTTGGAATCGAATATATGTTTGTTCTTTATTATGAAGAGAAGTACTGAATATATATATATATAGTGAATATAATGTCATTATTTCCAATTGCTTAAAGATATTCCTACAAGAATCCCTAGGTTTAGTGTTTGTTATGATTCTAATGATTTTCTTTTGTAAGACAAACACTTTCTTGGCATGAGAGGATTTACCCCAGAAAGTTATGCCATAACTCATGATAGAGTGAACAAAGGCAAAGTAGATTAGCCTTAGTGTTGGAGAGGTTACTATATATTTAATGTTGCGCGGCACATAACATGTAGAAGTTAGTCTATTGATCATCAGATTTATATGCTGTTGCCAAGATAAAGCATCATCAATAATTAAACCAAGGAACTTAGTTACTGTTGTACTTGGAATACTTTTCTGTTCATAACTGATGTAGGTCTCTGTAGCGTAGCGTTTCGTGGTTCTAAACTCCATATATTGAGTTTTATTGAAATTTAGTTTAAGTAAATTAGCCTTAAACCAGGTGTTTATATCTTTAAAAGTTTGGTTAAGATTTATTTTATAGCTTAATTTATTTTGTTCTGTTATTACGATACTAGTATCATCTGCATATAATACCATGCTATTATATGTATTTATCGTTTTGGGAAGATCGTTTATGTATAGCAAGAAAAGCAGAGGACCAAGAATTGAGCCCTGTGGTACTCCATGTTTTACTTTCTCCCATCTAGATGAATTATCACTATCAGTTGTAAGGCCCAGAGCAACTCTTTGCTGTTTGTCAGTCAAATAAGATTCCATTAGTGTTTTAAAAATACCATGTACTCCATAAAATTCAAGTTTATCCAATAGAATTCCATGGTTTACACAATCAAAAGCCTTTTGTAGGTCACAAAAAATGCCTCCCACAATTTGCTATTATTCATAGCTGTCGAGATACTGTTAATCAATGAAAATGCTGCCTTCTCCATAGACGAATGTGTCCTAAATCCTGCCTATTACTGTAGCAACAGCAACGCTCCAAAAATGCCATGTCACCGCTGGTGGGGTGAGGGGGGTGTCCTCCATAGCGCAACACGTAACAATATTTTAAGACCAGGAAGCCATGAGGTTGCCCAAAGCACAGTTTAAGTTTGGAACAAAGGTGGTAATTCGCTCATTTATGAACTATGCCTAGGGCACATCTGTCTGTGGGACTAATAATGAGGTGTTAGTCTTAAGGGTGGATGATTAATTGAAGTGTGGGGAACTGGCTACAGGTTTTTTTGGAACAGGAGACCATATTTCCATTGTTGAGAAGATGAGGAATGCTTGATTCATTAGGAGATCATTTCACCAAATGCCTGACCCAACAATTACACGTTTTAAGGATCATTTGAAATGAACGTATTCTGAATGGCTCTTGGCAGGATGAGGAAGAAGTTCACAGTGTTGGCAGTGAATGAGACAAGATGGGAATTATGAAAACTTTTAAACTGAGGTAAACAATAGGAATGGTGAAAGAGCAAGGCTGCTGGGGCTGAATAAAAGCTAGTAACATCAAGGCAGAAACTAACTTGGTAAATGTCATATATAACATATTTCTGAATAGGTGGTTCAGTGTTTATCTGGACTTTATTCTTTTACATAAAGAATATACATGCCAGAATCTCCAGATGCTCCTTTTCAAGATATTCTCCCTTTGCACTATCACATTTTTTGTATCATCATGGCAAGTTACTGGTGCCAGCAGAATAAACAGCTTTATCCTGAATGTGTGGCCAGTTCAGGGCATCATGTTTGAGCTGTTCATCAGTTTGAAATTTCTGTCCTACATGCACCTTCATTGGTCTAAAGAAATTAAAATTACTGGGGCCTACGTCAGTGCTGTAAGGAGGGTGGTTCATAATTTACCAGCCCATTGTTGCCTATCTTGTGTTCATCAAATCTGCCATGTGTGGACAAGTATTTTTATGCAGTAGCATGTCGAACTTTGAGTTTCCCAGGTCACTTGTTCTGCATTGGTGTACATCATTGCAAGTTAGTGTAATACTGTACATTAATTGTTACACCATGTGGAAAACACACTTGTCATGATCTTGGGAGCTGCTGGCTGCGTCTTGAATTTTTTTGGGCCGTCAGAAAAGTTGTTGCACCACACATAGGCCCTTGCGCATGACAGGGTCTCTACCCCATACTATGTGTTTAACATATAAAGAATTTCTGCTAGTGTCAGTCTCCTCCACTGTCAATTTAGTGATAAGGCACTGTTCTGCACTGTTTAGTAACAAGGCCTGACTCCATATTGTACCAGCTCTAATGCACAGAAGTGGGGCACATGGCCAGCTGCCAGTGTGTGCACACACTTTTCTAATATTTGGCTATGGCCTGAATTTTGTCATTATTTCATAATCACATTTCCAGTGATCCATATTTCACTTGGTATTTGTGTTGGTCTTATTCACTTTCATTGGCACATCACTGTCGTCTTCCTGAACCCCATGGTCGTCGAAGAGTCACTATGTCATCTTATTCACTATATACTAATAATTCTATTTGCAGTCCACCTTCAACCTGTTAGGTCCAGCCATAAATGTAGAAAGTAATGAAGCAAAGTAGTTTAACCAAACACAACTGGAGAGCACAGACTTTCAGCTTTTGATCCATATTTTGCCAGTTAGTTATGTCACTACTGTCTGGACACAATTCATGGGTGTACATTTCATAAATAAGTATTGTGTGTTTAGTACAGTTTGATACTTGACAAGAAATGGAATTCTAGCACATCATCTGTATTTTGCAGTGGATTTTGGATGGCAGAAGGTTAATAGTTGCTGAAAAATGCTCCAAAGTCTGATAAAATTGCTGTTTCCATTTTATTATTAGAGAGATCACTGTAGAATTGCAAGGTTCAGAGGTGTCAGGTTTATCTGCCATAATGTTATATTCATAAAAAAGTAAGTAAAGTAAAGCTATCCCTGTAACAGGCCATGAAGTCCCATATGGTTGTGAGACGTTGAGGGTCCCACATTATCTAGACAGTCGACTCACAGATGGTGGTAAGGTTGTCAGCCTTACGCGCCAGCCATGCTTTACTCCCCAGGAAAATTATTTAATTAATTCCTGGTACTTATTTCTGTTAGAGGCTGAGTCGACCCCAGGGCCATAGTGCGGCTGGAAGGATTAGGTCAATTGAAAAAAAAACAGTGACCTTGTTGGGACTTGAACCCGCAACCTTCTGGCTTGTAGCATAGTGCCTCAACCAACTACACTACCACGTGCTCCCCATTATATTCATAAGAGCAACAAAATGTTGGTTTTTACAGTTGTCTGTGGCCATGTGTATCTGTTGTTCAGAAATTAATAATTCGTTTTACTTTGCAGGAGAAGAAAATTGAGCTGATCCATTCCGGATAATACCACAAGAAACCAGTATAACTGTTGCAGTTGTATATGTCAGTGCTGTGTACCTTACATTAGTCAAGTGAAGAGGTTATTTTACAGTTTATTCTGTCATTTTGTGTTGTATACAGAGCATTTGGTGAAGAGGGTTTTATGTTAAACAGTTGGTCCCATACATGATGGAAAATATATTTTTAAGTATTTGATAATGTGAGTGGCCTGTGCTCATTTCATCATATGCAATGAATGTTTTTCATCATACCATCTCATCTCAGTGTTTACCAGAGTACATGTACATTAATAACTGATATATTTCAATGATCATGCAAACTGTGGATTAATTACATTCAAAATTTGCAATTGTTTCTTATATCATGAAATTAGTTTTATTTTTTAAGATAACCTGTTTCATTCAAATGATCTGCTTCTTAATCATAATGATGGTTCAAGCTTCTTTGAGATCCAGTCAGCAGTGCTTGCGTGTGTTGATTAAGATGCAAGACCCAAACATCTATTTGTTTCAGTAGTATAAATGAGTATGTCTGTTGAGAAAAATTAATCAAGAATACTATATAGTAATATACAACAGGATACAGACAAAGATAATCACAAATGCATATTCCAGTTCCGATATATTTACTATCATTTGAAAATATGTCTGAATTATGAGTGCTGCTTGCCAGTAATAAAAATAGTTGTGTGGAAAATAAAGGTCATCATTAGCGCTGGCAGAATATGAACACAGATGCAGTAATCACTTTCTGTTGCAATGAATATGTTAATGTAATAAAACTGAACGTTGCTGAAACAATAAGAAATGATACTTTGATCCTGTCCAGTGAGCTAAGATTTATTGCAGTACCTTCCTTCTAGTATCAATACTTCAGTTGGAAAGCCATCATTCTCCTCAGTGTGCCTTCACATGCATCAGTATTGCACTTCTGGCCATAAGGAATGGTTTCTTTTCCAACACCAATAAAATGAATTCTTGCCATACACCTTACAACCTGTATCTTCCAAATCTTAACTGATGCCCTACATGGAGCAAAGTCCATCCTGAGAAGCTACTAATCCTGAGCCAGCTGAATCCAGTCCACACTCTCCATGTCCTGTTTCTTTAGGCGCTATTTTAATGTACTGCCATCCATGCCTAGGTCTTCAAAGACCCTTGTCTCTACCTTCAGGTTTTAAAACTTATGAAATTTGTATTCTTTTCTCACCTCTTGTATGTAGTTTTTAAAATTTCAGGTCTCACATTGTGCCTATTGGAGAACCAAAAGTGTATGTCCCAATAGTGTCCAAAATTGGTTAATTACAGCTATCTAAAAAATTTCTATCCTTTCCACTTTTGTTTTGATCTCAGCCACATATAAATTGTTTTGGGTCAAACATTGAGCACATGCGTGCACCCACAAACATTTTATCTTTTGTCTGTATTTATTTTCAGTGGGTACTTTGACTACATTTTCCTATAATTGATATTTTCCTTTCTTACCTGTTTCTTCCAGTTTTGATGTTTTATGTGCTCCTTTAAAATAGCTACTTTTGAAAGTACTGTTTTAAGAATTATAACTAACACAAGTAATGGAAAATAAAGGAGATTGTACGTAGAGAAAAAGGACTCTTCTATTTGCTCTGTTGTAGATTAAATTACTGTATGAGGATATCTTAATGAAAGGTGAAGAGTGTTAGAATTTCGTTGAGACTGGAATTCGTACCTGGTTATTTCTGATTTTTCAGATTTAGCATATCACTGACATCATCATGTAATTAGAAACATGGCAGTGATGTCCCGTGGTATCAAAAAAGTTCTTGCAATATGACATGATGCTTATTTGCTCTGTGAATTTGTGCATTTGTATCACATTGAGAGTATTTTCATGTTCTGTTATGAGGAAATTGAGACAGAAGTCATATTCTTTAATTTATTGCCATGCTCCTGATTAGAAATGTTTTGTCATTCAGACTTCAGATGGCTCATTAGATTCTTTGCAAGCCTTTGTCAGCTGATCAGAATGGTGATAGAAATACAGGAGCTCGAACAGTTCTTCCAGTGTCACACAGGTAATAGATGTTTCTGTTATACTAGTGACTATCTTGAAATCATCAAACTTATGCAAATATTGGTTTATTCAGTGGTCTTATTTAGTTGAATGCCTTGCAAGATGCACATACAAAATGTATGTAGGTTCTTAAATTAAAGTAAATTACTCCTATGCATATAATTATATTATAATTTAAGCATTATTTGGTAGGCATAATCAGATCTTTCATCAAAATATACTTGTAAAAATTATTATAATCTTAGAATGAATCAAACCAGAATAAGAAGAAAGCCCCATCTGGGATGTGGCGCCATGTAGATATTGTGTTAGCCGATGTTTCAGAGGAACGTATCGCCTCCATCTTCAGGGTAGAAGAAAAAAGAAGATATGTGAGCGAGGAACCAGCATGAGCAAGTGCTGACAGACTAATGTTGAGTCAAATCTGGCATCTTGTCCACAAGGAGGTCCATGCCCGACTCGCATCGTAGCCCCAAAGCTTCCTGGTTAATGCCCTCCAATTAACCTCTCCTTCTCCTCCCCCGGCACAATATTGTATACCTGCTGGCCCACTTCCCCAGACCCTTCCCCTCTCCTCTCTACTGATTTCCCATGTAACCCCTCTCCCTTCTCTACCTGTTCTTATATACAGCTGTGTTTATTCGACTCGACATTAGTCTGTCAGCACCTGCTCATGCTGGTTCCTTGCTCATGGATTTTCTTTTTTATTGTACCCTGAAGATGGAGGCGATACATTCCTCCAAAGCGTCGGTTAACACAATATCTACGCGGCACCACATCCCAGAAGATGGCTTTCTTCATAGTCACTGCTGTGGAAAGCTCAAATCTTAAAAACCTGAATAACATAACAGAACATGATGTAGAAGAAGCTGTATCATACTAAATTTGATTTAATCCCAGATGGACAGATGGAAGTAATAGATGTGTTTCAAGATTTTCTTTAAATTCTCCTAATAAACTTCATGACAGTCACTTGTCAGTTACATGTATGTTTATATAATCCATTCACATCCATAAGCACTTACATTCAGTGCTGCAGATCTTGCCTGAATCACTAAGAGTACAAATGCACAGAGGATATTTTCATTCATCTCAGTAGTTCGTCATTTTGAAACAGTTTTCTCTGTTTTGCCACGGTCTCGTGCGATGCACATATTTTGCTTGTGCCTGATGAAATTTTTAATTAGTATTATTGTGTACTATAGTTAAGGAATTTTGCTTCATTTCAGTAAAAATCTTATGCTTTCTTTTCATGGATTGACAAAGGGTAGAAATATTGTTGCCATCACATAAAATTTAGTTTTTTGTTACAGTCTTCATAAATTGTTCAAGAAAGTGTGAATTTAGATATTCAGGAGAAAATACTAAAAATAAAAGAACTGTTAGACTGCTAAATAGAACATCATGTTTAATATGTGAAGAGAAAAATCACACATGACTTTCTTTACACCTTTCATTAAATTTTTTGCAAGTGACTGTTTTATTGCTGTGCTTGCCATGTGTATGAGTGACTATAGATGGAGTTTGGATTGGTGACTCAATTTATTGACTGCTTATACACTCATGACTACACTTTACAGATCGCTGATACGTACAGACTAGTGTCCTCATTGTATTACCATCTCCACTAGCCATTTCCTGACAACAGATTTTAACAAGGGAACTATAAATCTCACTAAATTACACACAGCTGGACTTTCAGCTGAGCACTCTTGCAACTAACTCGTGGCCATTTCACACCAGCCTCCAGGTCTTTTCTTCACCTCCTGACTATGAACTGACTAAGCTCAAGTAGAAGTCAGAGTCACTTTATGACCAGAGGTTTACCACCAATCAGTTCAAGTTGGTGCCAAGCCGCTTCAGACTCGTGACCAGAGTTTTTTTTTCAACTGAAACCTTGCGGTCAAAGTCCTTATGTAACATCCTCTGTGACAAGAATATGGGTTTGTATCTTATGACATCACATGTACGTATCACACATATAGCACATTATTGAAAATTCTTCCTTTTGCGCTGTATTGACTAAGCTCTAAAACTTGTCTTGTTTATAACCCCTTGGCACAAACCACACAGAAAACAAGGCTTTTCTACTCGTATTATGCCTGGATTTGTTGCCACAGATGTGTTCACTGTGCCATTCTGTTGCAATGGCTGCTGCATGGATCACAGAAAGACACCATTCCACTGTTGTACCATTGTGTTCATGTCTATTGCTGCAGGATCGTGTTTAGTGAGCTGTTGCCTAGAAACACCTCTGGTATATTTGCTTATCTTGCGGGCGTTGCATAATGACGACTCTGCACACTACAATATCCTTTATAGGTGCCAGACAAGCTGCACCATCCCTTCCTGACATGTGCAATCTAGGCCTCAAACATCTGGTTGAATTTTTTACATTTTAAAATACCTCCCGTAACTAAAACTACTGACTCTTACAGCCTTGCAATTTTATAGGCTCATTCTTCAGTGCACAGCTATATGAATTGTAGGCCAGGTCCTTCAAGTAAAATCGTTGCTGATTAGGCTCCTCACTTCAATCTGGGAGACAGATTAAGACCTTTAGTGCTATATCGAGAAGAATGTGAGGACCACACAGTGGCCCTCTTTGAATTCCCTTTCTCCTTTAATATTTCCTTACCATCTCGTCTATAGTGTTGGTGCAACCTTTTGCCTGATAACAGTATTCATTTATGGCTGTTCTTTTTTAGAAGCTGATGGCAGCCCAATATATGCCTCAAAATGCTGACTTGATAACATCAGAAACAATTCCTTTGGTTTGGCAAATGAAATGTAAAAGTGATTGTTATGGGAAGTTTTAGAATGTAAATCAGTGATTGCAAATTTTATGGAATACAAGTCTGTCTTTGCAAATTTTTCCAGTTCATGATTAATATCTTTTATTTTCCTTGAGAGGGCCAATGAGAGTAAGTTTGTGGTCATCCCACAACTCTTCTGTCCAATAGCTGAAGTAAAATATCTTGTATTCACATTACAGTCAGAATTGTTAACGGAAAACAAGGTTTTCACGTTCGCTTGAAGTGTACTTGAAGGCTCGGTAACTTCTTTGTTGTTCCCCCAAATTGGTTCCATACAGAGAATGTAAATTAAATTGTTTCAGAATCTGTAAGCATGCATATGATTACTGTATACAGTAAAACTTGGTTATAGCAACATCGCTTTCTGCGACACCTTGTCTATTGCGTCAAATATTCAATGGTATGAACTAATTCCTCATAAAGCAACTGTTTTTATACCTTGCTTAGTACGACATGCACAAATGCATCAACCTTGTATGTAACGTCATTTTCATTCCTGAATTTCTCTGATATCGTGGGAAAGTTCGATGTGTCTGCCCACCCTCACTTTCTCTACTTGCTGACGTGACTGTCCTGGAGGAATACGACCGCGGGCTGCAAGAGGAGTGTCGGTTTTATGTGAAAACAAGGGTGTGGGGTGGGACTGCATGAATAGTGCAGAGGGATGCGGCAGGTTGTTAACTGCATTCCTTTCCTAGAATCTCGTCTAACAGGACCTCACATTGTCTACTTACCCTATAGTGTTCCTGCCTAAACCCAGAGAAGTGCAGTAGCGAAAACATGGCAATGAAAGTTTTAAGCATTGAAGAGAAATTAAAGTGATTCGTGAAATAGAAAATGGAAGGAAAAAAGCTGATGTATGCCGCGAATTTGGTTTGGTGAATTCTACAGTACAAACGATATGGAGAATCCATATTAATTCCACGTTAATGTTACGTTAGTCTGTACTTAACTACGTATTTCACTAAAAATGCAACATTTTAACTCGTTTTTTTGGTAGATTTTTACATGACTAACATAAGGCTACTGTGGAAGTACCCATTTCGGTTACAACGACGTTCGACACTATTTTTAGGTCCCTTTGATGACGTTATAACCAAGTTCTACTATTTGTATTACGTTTCTTTCATGAAAAGCTTGAGTAAACTTCTCTCCCAGAACATATTTTCATCAGCAACTGCTTTAATACCAGCAGAAAAGCATTAAGACAAATCCTAGTTAATTTTCAGAAACTTCATGAACTTCTTCAGCAGTTCTGTCTGCTTTTCGTGTCATGAATTCAGTTTAATAAAGCTTGTGGTGATACTGCAATACTCCTTCTTTGGCATACTTGATGAGAATTCTTAAAATTTCTGGCATAAAAGGAGTTTGAAAGTAGTTCATATCGTGGTTATTTTCCCTTCATTCTTCAATTCAAACTTTTTTCTCAGTATTCTGAGCCAGTTCTCATAATGAAAGGGATATTGCAGGTATAAAATCTTCCAGTATTTGTTACGCACTTGGCACTATGTTCTTTCTACATCTTTAGATGCAAAGCCGCTCCCTCATTCATTATACTTCCATGGAGGGAGGAAAAACACAAAACACTTGTCAGGGTAGCAGTCATGGTGTCAAGGTTGAACTCAGGACATCGACAATAAGAAGCAGGAGTGCTAGCCACTCAACCACTACCATTACTGTCCTCTCAGTAATCGGATTATTTTCATCAGAGGAATCTCTACCTAAAGCACCCAGTTCATTATGCTTAACAGCCGTGGCTTCATACATGATTTTTACTAGCACATGACTGCCGCCATATTCTATATGCGTTGTTACTTCAAGAAGTATTTCGTCTTCAATCAGAGCACGTTGATACTTTAATGAGAACCGTTATAATCCACAACACAAACACTTCTGAAATAAAGCATAATGTTAAAACAAAAACAAGAACAATTTTTTCAAAGAGTAAGAAGGGAACAGCTTTTCAGGCAAAGCGCACCAGAACTGAAAGTATGAAGACGCTTTTCCACGAAGAGTATTATCATATGGGATGTGACCCCGTGTAATCTTATAGAAGTTTAGCGAAGTTTCGGATAAATATACAGCCTCCATCTTCAGGATCGAAGAGTAAAAAAGCAAGGAACAAGCACTACGTTCCTCTGAACTGTCGGTAAATGTCTATTTGACTGTACGGCGTCACATCCGAGAGACATCAGTCTCAGACTCTGCCATGAGTCACATTCCAATTTTGTGACTACCACAATGTATGCTACTTGTTCTAGATACTGAACATAAGCACATACAACGTAATTTCACCGCCTGTTGACATTCATAATTGGCAACATTTATGTATATTTTATGGTTTAGTCTAACGATTTAACAAGACTCGTTGGTACTAACAAAGTGAAAAGGAATCTTAAAGAAATTAAGCGTGAATGTATGGACTGTGGCTCAGGATTTGGTCAGGTGGGTTCCTGTCTTCACGAATTCCATAAATGTTGGCGAGGTAGTCAGTCTTGGAAATAGCAGTGTGTGTAACAGCTTTAATAGCGAACGAAGTAAAAATAAACATGCAATGAAATTTAATTTCAAATATATATGAGACAAACTCCGTCTTAAGTGCAACAATTTTATTGTAGTTCTTTCTTCTTCCCTTCCTCCACACTACATGTTTCGGCCCTAAATGGCCATCATCAGGTGTGTATTCTTACGTAGCTGCTACACTGCCCGTAGTTTAAAATTTAAAATCACCAGTCTTTCCAATTATATGTATGTATAAAATCTTTGTTAACCTACACGCGTCAATTTGATTTCTAAAATTTGCACTTTTTTAAAACTTCAATTCAAATTAAAATGTCTATAATTCTTTTCTTTTTCCAAATGTTTAAAAATTAAAATTTTCTCGGAGTACACGCCCTATGTCTATAGTGCTGCAGCGGCTACTTCTTGTTTTATCGCTGTTCAGGTATTGTTCTGTGTAGGCTCTCTCTGTGTGTGTCGCTGCTTATCTTTAATACGTTAATAGGTATACATAATAGGTTAACAAAGATTTTATACATACATACAATTGGAAAGACTGGTGATTTTAAATTTTAAACTACGGGCAGTGTAGCAGCTACGTAAGAATACACACCTGATGATGGCCATTTAGGGCCGAAACATGTAGTGTGGAGGAAGGGAAGAAGAA
>NW_019739974.1:218689-244170 GCF_002891405.2 Cryptotermes secundus
TTCTTCTTCCCTTCCTCCACACTACATGTTTCGGCCCTAAATGGCCATCATCAGGTGTGTATTCTTACGTAGCTGCTACACTGCCCGTAGTTTAAAATTTAAAATCACCAGTCTTTCCAATTATATGTATGTATAAAATCTTTGTTAACCTACACGCGTCAATTTGATTTCTAAAATTTGCACTTTTTTAAAACTTCAATTCAAATTAAAATGTCTATAATTCTTTTCTTTTTCCAAATGTTTAAAAATTAAAATTTTCTCGGAGTACACGCCCTATGTCTATAGTGCTGCAGCGGCTACTTCTTGTTTTATCGCTGTTCAGGTATTGTTCTGTGTAGGCTCTCTCTGTGTGTGTCGCTGCTTATCTTTAATACGTTAATAGGTATACATAATAGGTTAACAAAGATTTTATACATACATACAATTGGAAAGACTGGTGATTTTAAATTTTAAACTACGGGCAGTGTAGCAGCTACGTAAGAATACACACCTGATGATGGCCATTTAGGGCCGAAACATGTAGTGTGGAGGAAGGGAAGAAGAACTACAATAAAATTGTTGCACTTAAGACGGAGTTTGTCTCATATATATTGTGTGAGTGTAACAGGATGCTTAAATATAATATTAATTTCAAAGCTTTAAACATTCGTGTGATGTACAAAATAAGAAACGCATTCTGAAACTGGACTTTCAAGTGAACTCTTGTTTTTATTGCCAATACAAAGATCATTGCTATATGCAGTATAATAATCGAATAGACTTCGTAATAGCACCAAACGTTAGCAAGTCGACTACAGGCTTATGCACCTTTCAAGTACCTGGCGCTGTAGCGCTTCGCAGCATTCTCGCTCCTGCAGGACACATCAAGCGAACCGGAGAATCCATGTACGAGTACTCCATGATCACGTGACCTGGGAAACCTTTACACAGACAGCAGTGGGTAGAAAAAGAATATTAGAAGTACTATTTAATGTTTAATTATTCAGCATATTGTTCAGTCGCTAAAAGAGTGTTTTCAAAACATCAACTTATCCAATAGTCACAACTTCTATAACGTAAAGTGAAAGTGTCTGCGAACCGCAGTATTCCGCGAAATACTGCATCGCTAGACCTCTCCTGAGAAAATATTACGATTTTAAAACCAACCAGTTAATAGGCCTGTGTTTTATTTGTATTCTATCTCGGAATTGAATTCGAACAGAGAATAGACGTTTCGTTTTACAAAAGGCGGGGAAATGGTGTGAGAGCTGTATAAAGAACAGCGGAAGTGTTAATGCGATCCGTAACTGAACTTCAGTCTTGCCACAACTACGTAAAGAAAACTGACGTAGTTGCTCTTTGAGAGCGAGCACACAACGAGAATATTTGTTACCGAAGTTCTTAACGCATGTAAGAGAAATTGACTTTGTAACCGTACGCATCCTTCACGGATATGTCTTATTTGTTTGTAAGTAATGATTAAGTTTAGCTGTGGAAATAGGATGCTCCGGAGGGATCAAGGTCCTCTGAACTGCCCTTTTGTTACGAGGGACAGAAGGGAGGTTGGTGAGTCCATTGCATTCAGGGGGGGAGTAGGTATACCTTCTTTCGTCCGCGCCTGTGGGGGTGGAGGACCTGTGGATAGAAGCTTCGAGAAGGTGGGTAGACCGGAAGGGGTCCGTACGTTTGGTCATGTAGCCCTCCCAGTGGAAGGTTCGAGATGGCGGTAAGAACGTGGTTTCTGGGAGGAGCGGCAGTGGTATTTGGGTAGTGGGTGAGTAGAAGCCAGGGAGTGAGGGTGTTCATGTGGAACCTGTGCTGAGGGATTAACCGATCGAGCCCGCATCCAAAACTACGTAAGCGAGCCAACACCCGTGTACCCCTGAGATACAAGACTCATAACCCTGAGTTTAGCCGAGGCACTACCCCGTGAGGAAGTAAAGCGTGTGGGGGCTGGTGTAACTTTTAGAACTCAGACCCGTGAGATGAGGACAGTACTGATACTGCTGCAGCTATAAGTAGAAACAAAATATAACTTGGAAGAGAACGTATTCCTCTCTACAGTAGTTGTTACTGGGTTCCACTGGCCCCCCGTGTAATTGCGTAATTGCTTTTCACAACGTATTGGGTGATACTGTTAAAAAGGCCACAGTGGCAGAGGCTAGAATTATTTCGCTTAGTGGGGGTTGGAGTCCTACTGGGTCCACTCGGCACGGCGGCCACTGATTGGCCTATTGTAGCCTGCCCCGGGTGATTATGATGATGGAGAATTTGGTGGAATGAAGATTGGTAGGGGAAACCGAAGCACTCGGAGAAAACCCGCCCCAGCGCCACTTTGTCCACCACAAATCCCAATTGACCAGACCTGGGATCGAACCCGGCCCGCCGCGGTGGGAAGCCGGCGACTAACCGCTTGAGCTATGGCGCGGCCATGCTAGAATTAACTAGCAGCTCAAATGTGAAATACGGGATGAAGAGAAGACCAAAATAGCTACAGCGTGACGGGGCACGGTTTCTGCCGAACTTCATACCTGTGAAGTGTGCAAATTCAAATGCACTGACAAGCACAAACCATTTTCTGTTTATGAGATCAGAATTGTACATTACCACGAAATCAAAGTGAGGAGTGGCGGCAGCTCTTTCCCCGGGGGGTTAATCTGAATCGTGGAGATTATTTTTCTCCATTTAGGATTTCATGGCTGAATATTCCGCTATCTCCTTTGTTGTGATACGGGTTCCATTTCATGTATTTCGGAACTCGTGCTCTCCTTTTACATTGTCTTTTAAGCCACTTTGGATTTGAATGAGGTTTGTGGTAGAAGCCATCATTATTGGTAGCGGCCTACCTGGTTTCCTGGGAGCCTCCTGCTCCACTATTCTCCGTGTCCATGTCCGTAGTTCTGAGAGGTGCGAAGATTTGCAAGTTAACACTTCCTTTGGAGACAGCTTGACTGCTTTAGCGACTTCTTGGCTGTCTGCGAGATATTATTAGAGATACGCCCCTTGCGTCTCTGCACTTCCTGTAAGTCGTCCTGGGCCTTGATTTCATGAGGTTTTGTTCACTGCACCACTTTGTCTTGCCAGTGCACTCACCTTCAGGACTGCCTTCAGATTATTCAGTGTTGCCGTGCACGTGTAAAAAGCGCCAAGAAGCGGCTGATCGTCATTTATTGTAAATATACTCTTTTAGCTATAACTCACAAATTAAATGTTTTCGGACACATGTTAATATGGTTATTTTTTCTTGTTTTGGCATGCGGAACACGTGTCCGAAATTTGTCCGCAACTTTCAGTTACACTCTGTATAACTTCGGGTCGCACCTAAGAGAAAACACCGTCTCCAGCAGTTCCTCTGCCTCCTTTCACTGTGTCTATGTGTATATGTATGTATCCCCCTACCGTTGCTAGGCATCGGATCGGTAAACACGTTCCCGTGGCAATGCATTCACATGCAATAATAGAAGATTGTTGGACGCGTCATTTTCTGTGTGGTCTGTGTCGTACCAAACGAAGATAGTCTATTAGGTCTTCCCAGAACTTCTTATTGCTTGCAGTCATGAACGTGTTCCGATTATTATACAGCCGAACCGTGTAATGTGGAAGAAGGGTGACCATGTAATATGTTGCATTTAAAGCGGAAATATAGGTGAAATAAATGCTACAGTAATACAACAGGATGCTTAAATACAATATTAGGACAAGAAAACATTGGGCGCGTCCGTTCTTTTGTGGAAACTTAAACGGAGGCGCTTATATTGTTTCGAAAGAACTTAACCTGGATCCAGACTCCTTCGCCTCGTGAGAAATTCTTTCCCAAGCCAAATCTATTTTGTTCTGCCTAGCATAGTCTGAGTGGCGTTTGTCCTGTATATACCAGGCTCTTGCTAAATTAACTGCACAAAATCAAAATTAGCAGCTTCGTCAGCCTTTCATGCCATATTAAGAAACAAATGAATCACTGGCGCGTTATACAACAGCTGACACTAGGAAACTACGAGGCAACGCAATTGTGAGAAGACTGTTGAGTTGAGTTTCTCGGTCTTTCCGCGAGTTCCGTTGCCGTTTCCTCAATTTGCACTGCTCCATTCAGTAACATGTATTCAGGTCAGGCTGATAACAATTCTCGGAAATTGCGGTTGTGTTGAGGTTGCCAGTTTCTTTGGTGTGCCCTCGCCCTAAGAGACGAAGTTGTTGACGGAAATAGTACGTTCAAACTTGTGAGTATGGGGAAAAAGTATGGACCACAATTACGACGAAGGAAGATAAAAAATTAATACAGTTCACGAAGAGTCTTCAAGAAGATTTAAAGAAAGAGAGCCTGACTGATAACATTGTTAAAACAATTCTTGTTCAGCCCGTGAGCGCTGGCATGCATACCGGAAAACACTAGATGTTGCCGCCAAACTTGTTAAAAGCCACACAGTTGCTGTTGTATTGTGTTTCGAACTTGAGACTAAAGCATGAGAGCAGAGACAAACATGCTTCCAGAAAGAAAGGGCTGATGAGTCCATCAGTATAACAACATCTCAGGAGATCAAACTAATTTCAATGAAGAAGAAAAAGAAATAGCCCTAGAAACACGAAATTATTTTAAGAACTCTACAAAGAACCGGTTATTATAAAGTGGTTTTGTGAAACTTTGTCCCTTGTTTTTCAATATTTTTATTATTGTTCTCGTCAACACAAAGTGTACGTAGATATGTTGTGCGTTAGAAACTTACGAAACTTATGAAACTTAGAAACTTATCATCAAGTATTTCACATGCACTTTTGACTTATTTGTATAATTCAACACAACATGGCACTAAGATATAATATTTATAATAACAATACTGTTAGAAGCCAAGAATTTGGGAACATTCCAGTGAGCTTGGGCGCTTACTTGTATCACCTAATATGTGTCCGCGTTTTTCATTGTGCCTTTGCCCATTAAATCAGAACTGGGCCCGGAAGTGATTTTGTTGCGTTTGCGTGCAGGCATCGCCAAGCCCAGTCCAGTTCACAGTGGGCAAGGGAGTGGCTGGGTTCAGGAACGGAGACTGCAGCGTGGTATAGGGAAAGCGTGGTATCGGATTCCAGAGCGTGGGAGCGGTGCGTCAAATTACGCCACTCCGAAGTATACATAGCAACAAACTCTGCAACACAATCGTTAGGTTACACAACGCTTGTAGACGTCGAGTGGCAATGGATTCTTTGTGCGTTCGTCATGTCCACAAGGCCTTGATGTCCTTTCTCGGGTTCTCAAATATTTTTTTGTTCATCGTGTATTTGGACCAAGCCTTCTTTCAGGATATTCGCACCAGGACTTTCATTCGTTACAGCAACACCTGCTGCCATGATCGCCAGGAGCAACAAGACACAGCCACCACCACTCGTGAGTAACTAACTTTTCATTTGTTAACTGTATGTCACTACATGGGGGGTTGCAACTATATAACTTAATGGTATACGTTCTTTTGACAGATTTATTTGTGTTAACTTTCTATTGCATGACGATACATGGAAATTGTCTGCAGATTAGCTGCGATTTTCGTTACATCTGCTGTGAGGGGTCAGTACTGGGTCCAACATGAGTAGCTTCTTGCTTTCTTTACCAGTCAAGCTGCGAATAATGGCATATGATTATATGCATTGTGATATCTTCCTCCATCATGTATATGTCTATATTCCTAAATGTACAAATTCTCTCCTCTTTAATTTGGTTTTTCTTCTGGTCGGTTCATCTCGTTAGGTTGTTAGCGTGGTTTCGGCTGTCCGACAGGACTACCTCGTACTTTCTTCGGATAAACCTGAAGAGAATTCTCTCCCCATACTTTAAAGTCTCAAGGAGCAGGACTCCATGTTGCCCCACGAATCCATATTCAGTGTATTCGGATCATCCCAACATATGTGATGAGCTTCCGCATTCGCCATGTTGGTTGACAGCGATAATGGACACTTCACTTTGCATGCTTTTCTACGCACATTTTGAGCGTAATTCACTGAATATTAATTGGAGCAGTTTTTTTTTCGAACGCAAGATGTAGAGAAAATCGAAATGTGAATTTTATGCTCTCAGTATATGTTTCGTGTCAAATGGTTTTCGAGATACGTAAATAAGATACATTTGTATGCCATGTCATCCCATAACTCGAGAGCCGGTGGACTGATTGTGATCCAATGTAATGTTGGAAGTTCTGGCACAAATACAGGGAAGGTGCTATGCATGTATATTCTGGCTTATTTCTAAATTGTACCAAATGACTCGGTGACACTATTTGAAGCTGCATGACTCCCTTATGTGCGTTCATACGCGTACATGACAATTAAAATGTCGTTTTCATTTTTTAGCTCCTCTCGAGCTCTTAGTGTCTGTCATTTAATGCGACTAACATTACATTATAAGAATAAATACTTAACAACTATTGTTTACTCATCGTGGGGCATCATGTCTGACGAGAGGATACGTATGTCTTTGGTGATGATCAAGTCTTCATTAATGTCATTATCATCAATATCACCATGAGTATAACAGCAGCTCAAGTTGAGCCCTGGCATCTGAAGGATTATTCGCCAACCTTCTCTCTTCATGGTCGCCTTCGTATAATTTCTAACCTCCGCTTATCGGAAATCACTTTCCACGACTTCAATCCATCTAGATTTTGAGTTTTCTATTCTCTTACAAATGACAAAACAACTCCGTCCAGTGTGACTGTTGAAGCTTTTACTACTTCACTTCTTAGCATCCTAACATGTTTCGGTCCCTATAGACCAGGGGTCTCCAAACTTTTCGAACCGCGGGCCACATTAGGTAATTCAGCACTTTCAACGGGCCAGATAGAATGAGAAATTAATAACTCTAGGTATATGAGTTTTATTGAAAGCACAGAATTTCATAAACTAAATACAAAGTACGTGAGAATAAATTATCGTATATTGATGACAACAGACAGTAGCAGCAAATGCTCATATTTTCATCACAAATTATATTAAAATAATTAATGTGAATGATGGAACTATTTTTGCATTCTTAAAATCTGACATATGTTAATACCGGTCTCATCGAAACTTCATACAATATAAGTAGATACTAAGGGGTTCTGACGATGGTGTATAACACGCAGAGATACTGGGTTTTCGGACTTTATCCATCGTCCGGATTCTAAATAACTAAGGAAAAACCCAACGTTCGGAAACTGGATCGGTTGTCATCTGACATCGGTTGTCCAGTGATTGAGGCTAGCTCTTTCTAAGGGACCCAACAGAGTAGGTGTCTTTCCTCACCTGAGGATGGAAACAGATCCAGTTTCCGAAACGTTGTGTTTTTTATTCTTAGTTATTTAGAATCCGGACGATGGATAAAGTCCGAAAACCCAGTATCTCTGTGTTTCATACAATATCGTTTTCACTTTCCTTGACTGTATGCCTACCTTTGACCTAAGATGTATTCCTAGTCCAAAATTTCCCTTATTATCTGTTAGGAGACTCATTCTTACCACAGATCAATCGCATTATAATCAGTTACCAGAGAACCAAGGTTCACCCCATAAAAAATTGCAGCCTCTCGAAAGTGTAACCACCAGTCTGGATGATGTGACATGACCAACATTAGTTTTGCCAACAAGTATGTACATGTATTTCATTTTACTGTCTTTAATAATTATACTTGCTTTGTCAAAGGATGTAAATGCTTCCTTCATTGTAGGGAATACCAATATTTACAATTTTAGTGCACTTAAATTATTTACACATTTAAAAATATTGACTCCCTCAGTCCAACCGTTGTGCAACAAATTATACCGTATCTTATTTAATTTCATAGTTGTATGGATTACATGCAAACATTGGCCCATTTTGCAAATAGTTCGTCAGCTTGCTGTGGCATGCAGTTTTCCGAACTCCGTGGAGTAGCCTGCAAAAAAATGGAGCAACCCATCCACTGATCCCAATTACTGAAAGTGGTTTCTGCAAAACTCATATTTTTAGTCTGTACTCTGCTCTCCCTAAATATGTCCTCTATCTGGATCCGTTAGTGTACGCATGAAACGGGACTGCCTTAGTTTTTGTTGTGTATTTGATAACGTGTATAGACACACGACCACAAATTCATCGCATAGGAGAATGACTTCACAACCCAAAAGAACAATTCTGCCGTAGAACATACATTAATGCCAACATTTGTCTTAGCCGTCTTCACTGATGTCCGCTCTTAATGGGTGGTCTGTAAGAAACTTCGATAAACCATCTTGTAGAATATTCAGAGACACTGTACGGCAGTGGTGTAGCTGCTGTGTGTGTGTGTGAAGGGGGGGGGGAGAGTGACGCGTTCGCGCCTGGCGGCAAAATCCAAGGAGTAGAAAAATGAACGGCAAAATGAAAAATATTTTTTTATTAAACTTATAAGCACGTTAGCAATCTATATTCAGAAAAGTCACCTATTAGTTCCTCCCAATCTTACCAGTCTGTCTGTACACATGAAACAACTAGAGGACGGCTGAACCGATTTTCGTGAAATTTCGTATAAGAGATTTTTTATGAAAAAAATTGTCGAAAAATTCATATTTCGTGCTGATCTGTGAACCGGAAGTGGTGATTATAGACTATAACTCTTTTAGTCACTGCAATTGAATAATTTGACTCCTAATTATCCTATCACTACGAAAATAGGTCTGTTTGATGGAAAATGTTCTTATAGAAGAGTCTCTCATGAAGAAGTATTTATTCATTAAAAATTATCAGTCTTGAAATTTAATGCAACTAGATAGAATAAAACCTCGTATCTGTAGAGTACTCACCATCTTATTTTGCATATGTTTATGTCTTTCAAATTTAGCGGATAGAGGGTGTCACGTGGTAAGCGCAACGAATCCCCACGGCCGTCACACTAACTTCGCCGACAAGCGGCGGTCGCTCGGTCGGTGTAGTTCGCTTGCTGACTCAAGCCACTATTTTGTTTATGTCTTTCAAGGACCGTATACACCTTTTATTCTCTGTGACACAAAGCCTCAAACAATGTGTTTAAACAATGAAACTGTCATCTCGTTCTCAAGAGGCCAGTTTTTTAAAACCCGGCTCCCAGTCCATTCCTTTTCCTTTGTTCTGTGTTACTCTGTATTATGATGGCCCCACTCTTCTTCTACCCTCAAGGTGAAATATTCGCGAGCCCCCAGTTTATTTTGCGCATAAGCGTCCTTGTACAAACTGGTTTTTCTTTTTCAGCATCCAACAAACTTTAATTTTTTTGCTGGGAGAAAAATGAAGATTTGATTCAAACCAGAGCACTTTGTTCATATATTGCACTCAGTGTTGAATAGCTTTCGTCTCCGTAGATGCATACATGCGTACCTCAATATAAACTTATCCTAGTAAAAGAGTTTGCAGTTTCCTCGCCTTATTTTGTAGATCTGATCATATTTTTGCTAATAACTTTGCTTCTAATATGCTGATTCTTTTGAATGATGTTATATTTGGACGTTCATTTAAATTGAAATCAATAAGGCAAAACCAGTTTTTAGAAAGTTATAAAAGTAAATTTAACTTTTTATTATAAACCTGACACTTTTAAATCCATTGTTAATGTGCCTTTTCTATTTCCTTCCTTGTGTTCAATAAATTTAAGAGTCAACTGTAGACCCGAAAAAAATATGCTGTTTGTTCCTCTGAGTATGGAGTATGAACAAGGCTTACTTCTGCATTTAAAAGCTGTTAACTTTATTTTTACAGATAACTTAGTTCATGAGCAGCTTTTCTTGACATTTTGAAACTCTGAATGATCACCTATATTGGAATCATTGATTGATGGTATTTGGCTGTCAACACAATAATAAATAAAAATTAACCAACTGAACTAATCATATTGGTTTTATTTAATGGTTGCTACATATTTCAGTCCACATATGAGACCATCTTCAAGCAGTCTCATTAAATATGTGTCAGGGTATTGAACTTGCCTAATATAGATCCCTATTAATACTACAATCATATATTGCGTGCAACCATCAGGAAGTTGCAAGAATTTTTCTACTTTCAAAACTGTTTAGAAATTAAACTTTATTCAAAATTCTATATTTTTGTGTTGTCCCACATTGTAGGTTGTTCTTTGCTCGGGGCTTGCTATACATGACAATGTTGTTAGTTTTTAGTTTGTTCTCCCTAACCTTCTTGGGTATGTTGTCATGATTTTTTTTTCTTTAACGTGTACAGTGTATCCCTACTGTGTGGGCGTTTATGTTAATTAGAGCAAATTTTCAGAAAGTTTAAAACTTCAGTTTCCTTTCTTATTATAATCTTACCACTTTTAAATCCTTTGTTAAAATTTCCCTTTTATATGCTTCTTTCATTCAGTCTATTTTATTTTTTTTTCAACAACAGGGAATATTATTTAATGTGATAAAAATACCATAATGCTCTTTTACACTGATGGTCTTTTTTTATTGCTAATGGGGTGGGACTAAGTCCCTTGTACTGCGGCCACTTCTGGCCTATTGTACCAGCCCCAGATGATAGGTGAGAGTGATTGTAGAGCAATTGGTGGAATGAAGATTGGCAGGGGAAACTGAAGTACTTGGAGAAAACCTGCCCCAGCGCCACTTTGTCAACCACAAATCCCACTTGACCAGACCCGGGATCGAACCTGGGACGTCGCGGTGGGAAGCCAGCAACTAACCAATTGAGCTAGTCTATATCTTAGAAGGCCACAGTGATGTCCTCTCAAGAAGTACTGCCAGACATATGTCAATTAACGGCTTAAACAGATTTATCTGTCTTTGTGTAAAACGTAAAGAAGTGGAGATTTTTCTCAGAGAGGAATTTTTGTGTGACCTTGTAGTTCACCATGCTTTTTAGTTGTCATCTGGGTTCCAGAACCACCACCCACCCACGACACTTTTTAGTTATCTGGAGACTAATTAAGTTGGCCTCCAATGTTAATACAATTGGGGGTGGTCTACCTTTGCCGTACCCTCATTTGTTCCAGGTGTTTTAGTGGAGTTTCCCTCGCTACCCATCTCCGCATCCCTGAGTGGCACAGAGAATTTATTCGTTGCCACCTGCCGTGGGTTTCAGTAAGTTGGAGGTGACCCCTTCTATTTCTTGGTGCAGTGCTCATCTTCAGAGTTTGTTTCCCTTTTGGCATCTGGTCTGTTCTGCTTGTGGAACATCTTTCTGTCCAGATTCCATGCTGCTCGGTTGAAGACCGCTCCTCACTTTCTTGTATGCTGCTGCATACATGTGACATAAGCTGGAAAATAGACCCTGTCCATCCAGAAACTTGCAGCTTCAGCTCTGCTTGCTAGCTGTTTGCACTTGGCACCATTTCCATTCACTTTGGGCAGATGAACAAGCTGCCCTATTTCAACTATAGAAGCTAGCTAACTGGTCCCATTTACAACACCTCGGCACAGACTGTGTAGAAAATGTCTCGTCCATCATTGCTGTACTCTCTTGTTGGTGAGGAAAAATGCTTCTTTGTGGAGCCTTTATTCAGCAATGGCTGTTGTATAGTTATTTCGCTGCTTTTACCCAGCAATGGATCTACATGCCACAATATGGTGTTTGTTAACTGCATGCTGCTGTAAGTGATGTTCAGTTATTAAAGTACAAGTAGCTGAAATATGAAGTTTTTATGGCAGTAAAAATGAAAATTATCATGATTAGGATAGAAAAGAAGAACACTTCAACCCTGAAAATGATGGCAGCAAGTTAATTTGAAGTAATGGTAATCACCTATGAGACTAAATGGTGTCATAACCCAAAGTGAATGTAAATACCAAACCAAAAATGTAATACTGAAAGGTAAAACGAGGTGTTCAGTAAGAAATATATCTCAAGTTGGAAATGTTTAAAATACTTAGTACATCACATGAGTTTAATGAACATTCATTCTACATATAATGGAGCCTGGCAATAAAAAATACACATACAATATATATAAAAACAAATGACTTGAAACTACAATGTTAAAAAACAATTTTAAAAATCTTTTTGAACTTCTACATTACTGTGATATATTCTAGTGAAGACCAAAGTGTTCTTCTGCATGTCTTATAAATTCTTTCTTAGCTATTCTTTTACTGCTTTATAAACACACAATATTTACACTCTTCAAGTTCTGTTCACAATTTTTCAAAATAACTTTCTTCACTGTAAAATTCTTGAAGGTTAAGTGTCAAGAGAGGGACTTCTCAGAAGTCCTTTATCTTCGATATATACAAACTTACTGCCTGGGTAACTGTGAATGGAGATTAATGCAACTTATTTCTAGCAGAAATGGCTCATAAACCCTGTTTCAGGAAATGGATTAAAATACTTTTATCAAAAATACTATGAAGTTTGTTGCAATTAGACTAGCCTGCTATATTACCTTACACTTTTATGCTATACATTTACAAAAAATTACAAATATTCTTGAATGAGAGAAATTTTCTGCATACTTTAATGCAGGGAATTCTTTTATTCAGATTTCATTAGAGTAATGGGTTTACCAAATGAACTAGTATTCAGCTTGGCAGAGAATTGGTGGTAATCTACCAGCCATGTATCTTACTTAAATATCTGTAAATTTAGAGGAGATAGGGCATTTCAGTCAGTATAATGATTAGTCTATGGGCTGGACACCTAGGGTCTGATTCGTGGCAAACGCATAGAATGTTTCTTTCCAGACCACATCCTTGCTGGCTCTGGGGTCTACCCAGTCTTCTGTGCAATAGGTACCAACAGCTCTGTCCCCACGAGTAAAGGTGCCAGGAACTGATGCTCACTCACTGTGAAGCTATATCTGTATTCCCTCATACATCTTCAAGGCACAGAATTTAACTGAGCACAGATATGCCTTCCTAGCATGGTGCTTAATTCAGCACGAGGACAGCTTTACCTTTAACAAATAAAGTTGTCCCCTGTGCTTAACTAATTAAGCACTAAGCTATGAAGGCATATGGGGAAGTGCATGTACAGATCCACATTTTCTTGATCTTGGTACTAGCTGAAGGCAAGTGGTCAGCTTTATGCCCCTGGGAAAAAGTCCCCAGTACCCACTGGACAGGAGACTGGGTGGGCCCCAGAGCCAATATGGACAATGGGGAGAAGAGAAACCTTTAACAAGTACACCCCTCTTTGTGATTTTGAGTAGAGAAGTAATGCAAAAGTAACCTACTAATTTCTTTACCTCTTTCTTCCAGCAGCAGTGAATATCACCATGTTGAATATCAAGTATCAAATTTTCTCTTGACATTTCCAGATCATGTTACAATATGCAAGCCAAAAGAAGATTCTGGCTCATATTCCTATGTACAACAATGCCAAAACACAAACAATTAATTAATTAATTACTAAAAACAGAGTCTAAAACAGAACATTTGTGAGAAAAGTACAGACTATAAAATGACTTCTTACAAAGGGGAATACTGATTTATAATTTTCAGATTGCAAAATTTACTGCATAAGCATTTTGTTCCTGATATTTCAAGAAGCAAGTGTTATGGATGTACAGAGACCTTCAAATGACCAAAATGAATTTGCCCCACCATGAGAAAAACATACAAGCAGCTGATGAACATGCTTTACATGACAAATGGCTGTGCAGAGACCTGCATTCCTCCGCAATGTCTTTGTTGCCTATTTTGTATGGCTATCACTGCAAAGACAAATGACTCACTAATACATAATCAGTTCTCTTTGTGTTTCTGTTCTTATAAGATCATTCACAAATCTATTTTGTTGTCATTTCTTTTTTCTCCATTGGTGCTACAGCCCTCATTTGGGCCTAGACCTACCTCCATGAAACACTCTGTTTTCACTTTGGTTTTACTAGATCTTAGACATACGGTAGGACGCCTTGGGCGGGTGATCAGCTCATCGCAAGGCCTCTACCTGTACACAAATACAGAAAAATGCACACAAACATCCATGCCCTGAGTTGGATTCAAACCCACGATCCCGGCTTCCAAGCGAGCGAAGACAATGCATGCCTTAGACCGCTTGACTACCGTGGCCAGCTTTCTTGTCATTTACCATACCAAATTAAGATGGTGAAGTACACTGAAACAGCAGATTTTTCTGTATGATACTTATGTGAAGACTAAATGGTGTAAAAAGTTTTGCCATAAGTATCCTAAAATCTGAGTCCTGGCTCCATCACCAGTTTCTGAATTTGTGAACAAACTGTGTTCAATAGACAAGGAAGACACTAGACAGAACGCTGTGCTACATGGGGAAAAGCCTGACAAATTTGGGCCCTAACACAATTAGCTCAACAGCCACAGGTTTCAATGACAAAGGTGAGGAGAGCAATTAAGAAGTTCTGTCTAGTGCCACATAAAAAGACAGGTTCAAGCAACTGAAGAAGGTGATTATGAGAGAAGAACACATTCTTGTAACTGGTTTTTGTTGGCAGTCCATGATGACATTCTTGACCAAAAATGTACATTTTTTGTTGGTGAAGCTTGGTTCCATCTGAATGGGTGTGTCAATACTCAGAGCAGCATTACTCCAAGACAGAATTCCGAAGTACCCCTGTGAGATCACAAGTTTGATGCATGGTGTGCCATTACTGCTCCACAAATACAGTAAAATCGATTTTACACTAATTACTAAATAATTGTAAAATCAGGGAAAGTGTAAAATTGGGAGAATGAGAATGTTAAAATGCAAAAAAAAAAAAAGTTTTCTTTATAACATAATTTTAGAAAATCGTTAAAAGAAGTTAATGTAATGTAGATGCAAATGCGGTTCTTGGTGTATTTTATGATTATAACCAATGCACGGAACTGAGAGGAGGTGAAAATAGTCTATTTTGAGGTACTATCACAGTATTTGCCCAGATAGATTGGAAAATATGGTACATATCTAGTTACACTATTTCTTTAACGATTCAATAAGTCTTCTGTTTTTTTTTTCTTGAGCTCTCAGTCTGTATAATTCATTTTCAACTTTGTTGCATATTACAATACTATTGTTCTCGGCATCAGACTGACTCATGTTTTCTGGCTGCTTCTAGTTCTTTCAGTGCATACAAGAATATTGCTCTATGTCCTGCAAATTCATCTTCTTCTTCTTCTGGCATAGTCAAACATTTATCCAGCATCTGGTCAACACTCTGGGTTCCTCAAACTTCAAGAGTACTGTCACATGTTGTATAGTCCTCAGACCGCACTCCAAGAGACTGTAAACTATGCCAGTCATCCTCTTCATCTTCACAGATTTTCACTGTACTGTTGTAATTGTTGCCGATACAACCAGTCTCCAGGCGTCTGCTATGAAATGCAATGCAGACAATACATCCAGCTTCTTTATCTCGCAGCAGTCCCTCATCTATCACAGCCACAATCCTCTGAATCAACCGCTTTCTTTAAAGGTATCTGAATGAATGGCTGACTCCTAAATACAAAGGCTGTAGCTGGCTGGTACAGCTAATGGGAGAAAATGAATTTGAAGTTGCTGACAAATGTGTTCTTCAGATGGGCACCACACTGATCAATAAAAAGGAAGTTTTACAATTTTTAGCACTCAACTTTCTATCTAGTCGTGTGATGTAATCTTCAAATATTTTTGTAGTCACCCAAGAATATGTTATTAGCTTCATATTTTGTAGGCAGTCTCTTGACATTCTTGTAGCAACGTCGACTTTCATATATTCCAGTTACAAAGGTGGTGGGTTGTCACTACCATCAGCACTGCACATGAGGAGTACAGTAACCCACTGTTTAGTTTTGATACCACCATGGCTAAAATATCCTCATAAAGTGAAGGCTTTGCTAGCTTGCATATCGAAAAATACACCAGGCTCATCAGCATTATATACCTGAGGTCATAACCTTCAATTTTTTGCATAGTAGGTAATTTTTCCAGTCTTCTACAGTTTCTGAATCAGATCTCCTGTTCTCACCTGATACTGAGTTCTGTAAGCAGTTTTGTGTCCCATCTTATATCTGTTGATCCATCCATTGGAAGCTGAAAAGGTGGCTGTTCCCAGATGAGCGGCGATGTGCAAGGTCGTCTCTTTGAGGTGGGTTCATCTATGGAAGCATTATTCCCACACGCTCGCTTGAACCATGCAGCAAGTGCAGTTTCCAGTTTCTACAGTGAGAGATGTTTCAGTGATTGTCACTGCTTGGACAAACACCCACACTGGATGAATCTTCTTTTGATTTCTTCACAGTTCTACCCTGTTTAGTGTAGACACCAAAAATCTCAAGCATGATGCCAGTTCAACACATGTGCCAAAATGTGCATCAACTTGCACTAAACATGTATTTTATCACTTACTGTAAATTATATGTTTCCCTTTATTACCCATATTTCATCCTCTTACTGTGAAATTCGTCTTAATCAACAATAACGTTTGGTCTCTACAAAGTGAAGACACATAGGGATTAGATGATCGAAGAATGTACCCTGGATGCATCTCTGTTGAATGTTCCATGTATGAAAACTTACTGTGTTGCAGTGGTCATTTACTGAAACACTTATCAAACATGAGAAAGACACACCGTGCTCTCTCTGAGTTACAGTTATACTAAGACACAAGATCAAAGCTGACCTAAGGTGCTGGTTGCTTGGAAAAATCCCCTCATCTGTGAAAGGCCTTAGTGAAGTCGCATAGTGCATGCAAAGCACTTGCAGCTGAGCATCAGCCAATTGGTAATATGTATTTTTACACTGATTCATTTGCGAATAAGTCTGTTGCCTTGAATAAAAAATTCTGAGAACTTAACTACAAAATGTAAACTTGGGGAAATTTTCATAGTCAGGGCTACAAAAATGAAGTGCAAATTTGGGAAAAGGTGAAACTGAGGAAATGTAAAATCTGTTATGCATATCTGGCCAAACCACGCAAAAGGTGTGTAAATTCGTGAAAAACATAAAATCTTGGACTGTAAAATCGAAGTTTCAACATAATAGGATTAAAATTTTTCAACAGACTATTAATTTACAGTGGTACATCAATGACAATCTTCAACCCTTTTTTGAGGGCATTAAGGAACGAAAAAGACAATGTTATTTTGTACAAGACAGTGCTAAAGCACACAAGTTGCAAATTGTAGTCTGCAAGGTCTCCAGTCTTAAACTGCTGTGATTTCTATTTGTGGGGAAACGTAAAAGACAAAGTGTACACAAATAATCCCAAAACAAAGGATAAACTTAAGCACAATTGCATATATTGAGGTCAGTGACCTCTAACTAGGTTAAAAAAATCCTTTCAATAGGCTTCAAATTTAGGAGCAGAAGGGAGGACATTTTGAGCTAATGCAGTCGTGAGTTTACTTTATGAAATGTTCATAATGTCCATGATTATAATGCATGACATATTATTATTATTATTACAATGTCCATGATATATAAGCTCACAGTGTGACGGGCAATTTGGTCATTTGAGGAAGACTGTATAAAGCAACTGCACTGTAGGGACTTAATGACCCAGTCTTTAACAAAAACAAATATATGTTCATGACGGAAATAATGGTTCCATTTCGTTTAGGTGTTAGAACACAAAGAAATTCCAATTAAAAACTGAAACTTCCTTATAAATTTTCATATGAAATAATAAGTTATAAATGAGGACACAAATCTGTGGCTTCTGTGGTACAGGTCAGTTACCGTATTACTATTTTACCATTTCTAAAACTGTACACCCAAGTTTAGAACAATAACTTTACTAGAACTGGCTAACTAATATGGCATGACACAAAAATAAAAATTATAACTAAGCAGGTAACCATTGTCCAGTTAGGAACTATAATATTTTTCCAAATTTTAGGAGGTGTATTTTCATTTGTTCAGGGTACTATGAAATGTGATAAATGTGCATGTTTAGTCACATGGATATGCACTATGAAGTCATCAATGTGTCAACTGTTCATAAAGCCTGGACATTAGCTAGGTAGTTCATTTACAGATGGCACTATGATAATGGATATTCTGATGACAGAAATTTCTCGTAAAACACAATGCAGAAAGAAATGTGATCACCAAGTAAAAGTATTTAGTCATTGAAGTTAACACTGTCAGATGGGTCACATTTGTTTAGAACATTTCTATCTAATCAAGAATGCAACTAGCTGTATGTTCCTTTGCTAATTACAATACTCTTCAATGTTTTAATTAAAAGAATTACAGATGGTAATTTTTTAAACTTCAAGACAGTGTGAAAATGGGACATGGATGGTACTGAATGCAACAGGGTTAACATTCAAACAAAACCACAGTTTATTTAAACTACAAAACAGTGTATGAGTATACCACAGGTTTCAGTTTTGTGGTCCTTGTTTTTCTTAAAGGTGTATTATGAAGATGTAAAATTTCACATATCTCAGGACAGGATCCAGTGGTGGACTCTGTGAACATGGTTGTCTTTACATTCTGTCAAAGGCACAAAGTTTCTTAGCCAGCCAAGTGGCTACCAGCTTCCAGTGGCTTTCTTCTATGGAAATGTTTACCAATTTCATATGTAATGCATACGAGAGGTTTAGTACTACCTGTAAAGATTAGGTGAGAAAGGCAGTGGTTTCTGTTAAAAATCGTCATTCACATTCACAGTTCACAGTTCATGTGTTCATCAGGCAATGTCTAATTCCTATCTGACTGATTTTTTGTGAAATGACTTTGGTAGCGTTTTTATCTTAGTTCCAAGAACATCCTAAGTTCTCTTGCATATAATCTGTTAACCAGGTCCTTGATGAGTACTGAAATTATGTTGCTTTACTGTATGCCAAATTAACTTGTATCAGGTGTCACATTCCATTAGGAAACAGGTACAATTTTAACAGCACTTCAAAATACTATGTAAAGTGCTTTCTTTTACAATGCTCACAATGGACAATGAAGAATACTTAAAAGTTAAATTTACTGCTTTCTGGTGTTTTACATCTTTATAACTAGAAGAGTGAGAATATGAAAGAAGAAATTAAGAATACTGTGATGGCTGTAATTCTGATATTTACTCAATGCCAGAATTACGTCCATCAAAATTTAAGTCACTGCATATGACAATTCTGAATAATCAGATGGCTTAGGTCATCCCAGATTTTCTTCAAGAATTATTCTTCTATGCCATGCTTTATAGCCAATCCTAATGTACAAGTACCTGCTCAATATAAGAACCCTACTCAGTATCCATAACACCATATTGGCTTAAAACTTACTGAGCTAAAGTACACCAAACCAATTTTTAAATTCAACAACAAACAGCATTAGAATTATCAAGATTGGGTTCAAAACTCAGATGCAGTAAACTGCAACCCATAACAATTATGAAAATGAAAGAAATATCTTAAGTTTGATGATTGTTGGGTTTCATACACAAGCTCAGACTAGAATCATACTGGTCAATATAACAATACTCTCACAAAGAGTGCCAGTAAGCAGATTTCAATCAATAATCAAATATTCTCAACTCAGTGACAACACTGTAAATACGTTCAATGATTGTCTGCATAAAATTTAAGTCTGGTCTTCAAATTCTGGCACGAAAGTTAAAAAACAACTACAGCGTAGTACAAGAACTGTCTCTGGATGAGGATATGCTAGCATGGAGGGGGCAGCAATACCTATTGTCCAAAAAATTACAGAATCATGGCTAGGGGTCCTGTGGCCTGTGAACTTATATTTGCACCATGTAAATTTGAGATGGGAACTATGACTCCTTGGCAGATATGCTGAATTTCTGCTCCAGCCATTTATAGAAAAATCATTTAATTCATAGAGGAGATCTTAGAGCTGCAACTTCTTGTGTTCATAGACTGGTGATGCACTACTTTGTCATGTATTACAGTTCTCTCTTCTACATGTTTTGAACTTAAAAGTTCATCATCAGGTAGATTACATACATAATTTCTGCACTATATTGTTTCTTAGTTCTTTCTTTTAAACTCTTGCTGAATTTTGTTAAAATTAATTAAAACCTCTTTACTTTGTTATTGATATGAGGGTTGGAACTTTAATAGTGGCAACACTGCTGTAGAGACGCCATGCAACGGAACCAAATAATGTTGCTTATACCACATGTTAGTTACATACCTACCTTACCTCAGAGCAAATGGACTCTCCCTTCCCACATCACGCGCATGCACAGTGACAAAAAGAACAGAGCCTCAAGTTATCTGGTGGTCTAACATAGTGTTGTCACGATGTTTTCGAAACAGAAACAATGGAGTTGGATAAAGATTGAATGTGCCAGTGTCATCAAGGTCTTCAAGAGGCTTGCACGAAATCTGCGTTGCCTTACAGAACAGTGGCAAGGTGGGTAAAAGCCTTCAACAAGGGACGCCAAAATGTGGCAGACATGCGTCAGGCAGATCATCCTAGTGTCAGTGAAGAAGAAGTGTATGCTGTTTCCACGTTATGCCATACAATTCATGAGCTGGCCCGAGAGACAGGATTAGCACAAATGACTGGGCTTCACATTCTGAAGGAACGCATGGGCATGAGAAAAACTGCATCATGATGGGTTCCGCATGATTTGATGGAAATGCAGAAATGGCTACGATACAACGCTGATTTGTTCAATTGATGGGGCTGGGAAGTGCTGTACCATCCACCATACTCCCCAGGCTTAAGCCCTTGTGCCTTTGACTTGATTCCTAAGATGAGGGAACCATTTCATGGCATTCGCTTCAGAACTGTTCCAGAGATTCTTCAGCCAGTAGGCTGCTCCATTCGAACTATCAACACAACAAGCACTACTAAAGGTATCCTACAACTTCCACATTGCTGGCAATGGGTTGTACACAATGCTGGTGACTACACTGAAGGACAGTAAAACTTCGAAACATGCATCTATTTTGTATCAGTTGTAAATAAATAGTCGCCACTATTAAAGTTCCAACCCTCGTATTTTATGACCTTAGCACTCGACTGTTTCATGAATCATAGTGTGGAGTGTCTGTTTACTGGGTCTTTTGATGTTGAGCAGTTATCACAAATATGAAGGTTGCTGATGTTCAGTGTGGCATTCATGGATGGTGGATGGAGCAGATTTTGAAAGATGTACTCGTCTTCAGTTTCCATGACAAATGAGGATACTCTTGTCTAAATATACACCAGAAACTGAACATGCCCCTGGCAGAGGAGAGGTTCAAATATATCACTGTGAATAACACCTATACACACAGAGTGGATTGCACATACTACCTTGTCATATATAAGACATAACGTGGTCAGAGGCGATGTTCAGCACTTGTACCATGTGTAACAAACTCATAAACGATCAAGCAGAACAATCCTGGACTTAAAGTTGATGAGTCAACTTTGTCTACAGATGAGTTACTCCTGTGCCAACAAAGGACAGACAAGTCCCTGAATAACATCAGAAAGGAAAGTTAAAGATAAAAGAAGAATGTTCAGATTAATGTAGCCAAAGGATATAAATATAATCCCCCAGAAAAGATGTGTGTTTAAAAATAAATTTGACAAGGAAACTATACATGGTACAGTCATTAAGTTCATGGACTGTGGTTTTATTGCATACTCTTACACAGATTCAGATTGGCCCACAAAATAGTCGCTGTTGACCACTATGCAAGTCTGCCAATGTTGGTATAGCTGCCGAAAACATTGCTGAAACATACTGGCAGGACATTCCCATATGGCGTCTCTTGTGGCACTGATGACCTCCTCGGACGACTGAAATCTACGACCATGTGAAAGACAAAAAATCGCATGGTGCGAGATCAGGTGAGTACGGAGGGTGTGGCAAAATGGTGACCTGTTGCCTTGTCAGTTCCTCTTGGACAAGAACAGAGCAATGTGCAGAGGCGTTGTCATGTAGCAACAGCCAATTCTTCCTATGCCAAAGCTCAAGACGCTTACGCAAACTGAATCGCGTAGACGGATAAGGATCTCCTTGTACCTGTCTTTGTTTACAGTTGCTCCATGTGAACAATTCCAGACAAGTCGAAAAATAGTTCAAGCATCACCTCACCTTCTGACTTGTCCTGTCGCGGTTTCTTCTTTCTTGGCAATGATGGCGATTTCCAGGTGGCCAATTGTCGCTTCAGTTGTGGATTGTAAAGGAAACACCATACAAATATAAATCACTCCGTCCAATGTGACCTGTAAGTTTTTTCTACACGAAAACTTAACACCCTTACATGTTTCGGTCTCTGTGGACCATCTTCAGAGGGCAAACATCACTACAAATAGGAAACCACCATCACATAAGTTGTTTAGACGTAAAGTACATACACTTATATGCTACAATGCATAGTACATATAATAGAACATTTCACAAACACAGCAGTTTCCTGGGAATGTAAAGTTTTTAAATAATTTTTTTATATTTCTTGATGTTAATTAAAAATTTTTTGTATTGTCAATAATTAAAATTCGTAAACCATGCAGGCTCGTGTTTGTCCTCCCATCGTCCCTCTTGTATGGGGCAGATATTGTGCCACCTGGCTATCTTGATGTGGAGGTTCTTTATATCGTCCAGGGTTTGCTCATGGCTGCTGTGCTGTTTTCACCGTGTTTCGTCTTCTGTAATGACCCGGTTGAGAAACGTCTCATCTTGGTCAGCACTACTGATCAGATCATCACAAATGGTCATGCGACTTGGGTACTGCGTCATGACGCATGGAACAGTGCTCTGTAACACGCAACATGTTCAGGTCATCGGTGAGAATTTTTTGGCATGTACCATGGCTTATCCCTACTGCTACCATTGGCACGTACCAACGTTGCAACTTTTTCGATCTTGCATTCAGTTCTGACCGCTTCTGGCCGACCACTACGCTCATCTTCCTCCAAACTCTCTCTCCCCTGCACAAAACATTTGTGCCACTTAAACATGGCACTGCAGCCCAAAGCTTCTTTGCCGTACACTTGCTTCATCATGTTGAACGTTTTGCTACGGGATTTGTCTAGTTTTTGGCAGAACTTGATGTTTGCCCATTGTTCAAACTGCCACATTTTTTATTTCTGCCACTCACATTTTACTGCATTTCAAAATAGAGGCTGTAGTTCTGCTTACACTGTTTGCACACAACTGCCTCACGCTGTAACGAGAGATGAACTGACAGGGCATCATATCGTGCCTCAATCTATCCGCTGTAGTGCACTGCAATGATGCTTTGCAGTCACTCCACAAATGGCAGGATAGTATGTTTATGCAAAAACCAAATTATGGGTTAATAGCATACATGTCTAGTAACATGTCTCTACAATGAACACCAGCAAATCGTTCGTACGACAAAAATATCATTCATCATCTTCCACCTGAGAATGTACATCTATAAGCAAAACCATTCCCACTCAGCAGATGTCAGTAACATCAATAAATCAATCTATAAGTAAAATGAACCATACTTACATCCTTTCTGGCATGTATAATTCTGCCATCAGGCAACACTGTAGTAACTGGAACTCTGAAGTTTGGCCAGGTCCACAGATGGAACGATCATTAATTTTGATCATTTACGTGGTGGTGGTGATGATGATGATGATGATCATCATCATCATCATCCAAGCAGTTTGTTACTGTACACTTCCAGAACTGAGTGATCAACAGATGTAGTTAAAGCAAAGAGAATTGTTTGTGTATGGAAGACAGAAACAAATACAGCTTTCCTTAAAGAAAAACTGGAAAGTTTTAGAAATGTACATGATACTTCAGATGGCATTGCAACAAAGTATGCAATTAGTGCACAATGCTACTAATGTTCATCAAAGAGAGACAAATGACTGATAAGAACAATGATGTAGATACCAGAGGACCACAGTAGGAAGCACAACAGATTATGAAAACGTGGACAAGGCAGTATACAAACGAGATTTTAGATAACCATACTGTGGCATGTAGACCTGTTGCTAGGCAATGACTGCAAAAGCAGCAGCTATACAACAGGCACAGTTAAGTAATGGCTTCACAAACAAGCATGTTTTCATAGCACCAAATGCACAGCAATAATGGAACAGTGTTTTATGTGTGATCCATGCCAAGATGTTATAAGCAGGACAGTAAGTGAGAATCAGGTCATGTTGGTTGGTGAGAGACTGAGTTAGTCAGAGAACTGCTGAGGTTCAGTCATTGTGAGCTGTTGCTGTGAGAAGCTGGTAGCTAAGGCCAGGGATAGTTCTGGAACCCGGAGGAAGGGGAACAGGGGAACGTCTGCCGTTGGAAGTTGCTACCAAGCAACAGCTAATGAAGACATGACTGTGGCCACTGTGTGGCTGTGTGTGTGCATGTGCATGCTATAATGAAGTGTGAAGTGTAGACATGTGCTGTTTAAAAGAATCCAGTACATCTGATTACCAACCCAAACCCCATCTATAGTCATTGTACCACATGCCAACATGAACAAGACATGTGACATGCGTGAGCAAAAGCTTGCTCACTTGAGGCAAGTGAATTTCTGAGCAATGTGGAATGAACCCATCTGGTGTAGGTTAATTAGGGTGAGAAGCAGCACTTATAGCTTGTGATGAAATATGGCAACTGTTCAAGATGATCCAGAATGCCTACCATAAATCTAGCTGTTCATTATTCATTGTTTAAGTTTACATCACACAGATAAATCTTCTAGATAGTTTCTGATTAAAAAGCATATGTAAGGGAGGAACATGTGATGCGTACATATACCCAACTCTCCAGTTTACAATACTGCTTTCAATATCTGACAATGAAGTTAGAGAACAAGAATATGCTTAGTTTTGTAGCCAATATTTTCTGCAGTAGTAGTACTACCAGCCTCACTGAACACATTCCCAAGGTTTCACCTGGCAATATACATTTAATTTGTCTTTATAAGTTGATTATAACATTTTTGGTTTTTAAACCCCCTTTCATTATACCAAAATTTTATTATGACAAATATATTTTGACAGACCACAGGAGTTTGATGCACTGCAATTTGACTGTAATACCTATGGCATTACTTGACAGATTTACATTAGTCTTCTAGCAGTTTGCTGCCTTCAGTCTGGAAAGTATTGAAGTAATGCTTGAAAATGGTCTTAACTTCTGAACAACAAACATGTTCGTGATGTACATATACACGTACAGTGGAACCTTGCTTAGTGAGCATAATTCGTTCCAGAATCTTACTCGTAATGTGAAACACTCATTAAGCAAAACAAATTTTCCCATATAAATTAATGTAAAATATAATGCATTCCATGCCAAAAAAAATATTCAAAAAATTTTATGTATAACGTTTATTCAAAGAAAATTATATATACATTGTTAAGGAGCGTGAATCATCTTCATCTTTTCTTCTGTGCGGAATGAATCAATCTGGAATGCGAATTCGACTTGCAGGAAAAAAAATTGAAATAATTAGTTTATTATTTATGATACATATCTAATTCTTTTTTACTAGAAAGCTGTCTAGAGACATTTGTTTTTGCCAACGCTTCAAAATTTAGTGAAAATGCGACACAGCATTATCATTAAATAAATTTGTAGCACCCATAGCCACTGCCTTATTAGGGTGATGCTTCTCAATGTATGATGCAACAGTTTCCCATGCTTTCAGCATTTCTCTTATTGCGCCAGAAGATTGTTGCTTTGCTGTTTCCTCCTCCTCCTCCTCTGA
>NW_019739974.1:245838-249522 GCF_002891405.2 Cryptotermes secundus
TATGTCCTACCATTAAAGTGCTATACCACCATTCTGGGAACTTTTTGACTGACCCTCATATATCATTTTTATTTTGTGTCTCAGAAGAGGTATAAACCCACTGAGCCAGTATTACTTTGTGAGTAAAAGGCATATTCATCACTGTGACTTGCAGTATCAGTGTCGGACTGGCACTCTTTTCGACTAGTATTATAATTACTTTGCATCACTATTTTGCAAGTATTACTAACAGGTGAGAGTGTCGATTTGTCAGTCAACATAACTTATTCAATTTAGCTGGAAACTCCCCCTCCCCAAGATGATTCTTCAATCACACAAGGCGAATTTCACGGTCAGTGGCATTTCTCAGGGGAGGCCAAGTTCATCTGGGGCCCAACCAAGTCTAATGGAGGCGAAACATTCACAACACTGGCCGATCAAAGGGAAACAAAGACGCCGTGTATGTTCACTAAATAAGAAAAGCAGGACCACCCTTTTCTATTGTAAAAAGTATGATGTGATGTGTGTCATGGACTGCTTTGCGAAGTGGCACGCGCACATCAGAGTATGAGGTATCGTAAATTGTGAATCACCATGTCTCAAGGTTGAAGAAAAAATTATGGGTATGTCCGTTGCAATTTCGTAACATGTGTAATAAAGATTACAGTTTGCATTTCATGACAAAATAATCACAGTTAATTTTCATTTGTAGAAATTGATCTTTTGTGTATATGTAGAAAATTTTATTGTCTTTCAGTGTGTTTTTAGTTTGCATTTCTATGTTGCATAGAACAGAAAATATGTAGTTTTTTTTAAAGTCTGCAATATTAAAGACTTAGCACCATTTAAATTCCGGCCACAGATGTCTGCCAGCAATTTAAAAGTCCGTACATTAAAGGTTAAACACTCTGGAACAAGTCTGTTGCTAAAGTCAGTCAAGTACATTAGAAATTATTTTGGAACTGTTCATTAGTCAGTTCCAAAGTATTACATGTGATTATGAGTTAAAATGCAACTATGCCCAAAGAACCATTAGAAAAAAGGTATTACTGATGAAGTCAGAATATGGTCTAAATTTTAAAGACATGAGATTTAAGATTCTCATGGTGATGATTATTTAGGTTACACTCTTCTATGAAACTACATGTTGTCACATCTGAGAAAACCACAATCTAAATGTCTCATATCTTAGGTTTTCATAATGTGGCGATTAAAATTGGATTTTGACACCATGTAGTGTAGTCAGTGGTCAAAAGTCTTCATTTTTCTAATGATATTCATTTCTTTTCAAGTGTATGACATGCTATACCAGAAATGTATGAATTATATAATACTTTCCAAGCTGCACTACAAATAGTGTGGAAAAATACATGCTACAAATATACATTACTTGCAGAAACTTTAGAATAGGAATGACTAATATGTTAATTTACAATGCTGCAAACTATCATCTTAAGTAGCTTTAATAATGAATAATGCACAGGTCAGCAAAACTGTTTGCTTGAGAAATGGGAGAACCTTGATTAAAATTGTCCCAGAGCAGTTCTATTCTCCACAGATTCCACATAACTGTGGCTTTGGAAGTGTACACAACAAAATGTGCGCTCATGGTCATGAGACTTGTACTTAAATTTATTTTCTACAAGATGGCAGAGCTCTTTATTAGCGCACTGGGAACCAAACCAGTTGAGGTTAAGACAGCATCACACCCACACAGTTCATAAAACTGAATCATCTTTAAGGTAACTATATGCAACCAGTCAAACTGAGGTACCTGAAAACACAACACCAGCAGCTTGAAAGCATGAAACAAGCACTCTTAACAGTTTATATTGGTAAGGGCCGATCACACTACAGTGATAATTTTTCAACTGTTTGTATTTTTAGTGCTTTAAAGGTGAAACTAACATAAACAAATTAACTTATTTACAATATCTATTTGCATTTTGACAACACTTGTTTCCTTAACATCCGACTTTCAGTAATCCATAATCTTCCTTGCAATAAAATTTCCATTTCTTGCCACAGGGTGTGAGGGATCTGCCAAGTTATCTTTGTTGCACAGAATGTAACATTTCAATAGTACTCGTGTCAATACCCTGTTGTAATTGAGGAATATTGCAAAATCCAAACATTGTTCCAGCAGATATTGGAGCTGCTGTATATGGGGGCGCAGGGGCTGGATTATAGAACTGCATTCCACGATCACTGCGGTTCATTAGATGTTGTTCATCGTGTCCTGGATTTGTGCCCTGATTCACGAAGATATTGTGAGTTGCCATTGTAGCAGATACAACAGAGGGAATAGAAGTGTTGTTTGCCACTGCTGCTGCTGCTTCAGCTGCAGCTGCAGCAGCTGCTGCCGCAATTTTATTAGGATCTGGCTGGTGGCTTGTGTTTATACCATGCCGACGTTTCATATGCTTATTGTAGTTGGGCCAATTGGTAAAGTGATGCTGGCATTCCAAGCAAGAGTATGGTCTTTCTCCTGTGTGCTGACGGCGATGTGTCTGTAATAATTCAACATATTTTGTCACTTTCACTACATGGATAATTCCTGTAACAGTATTCTGACACGTTAATTTAAAGCACATGTAAAGCTGCCCAAAGCACCTAAAAATTATTAACATGTAAAGCTGTACTGGAAGCAATAAACCAAACTTAAATTTACTTTCTCTCCATTCATGACTCGACTCTTACACCCATAACCACAAAACAGAATGCCTGTAAAATAACCTGTTTTCTTCCATCCAACACTGAAAACCTATCATGTGGTTAAAACATAAGAGTAACATACATGCACATGTGCACATTCTCTGGGTAAAAAGATATATTAAGGGATTATTGTATGGCAGTGAAAGGATACATAATATAGGTTTTCAGTGAAATGTGCCTATGTAAAATGACTTCCAATAACAAGACTGGTTAGTCACATTCAGTACAATCACTCTGCAAATTAGAAATTATTCAAATTAATTTCTTTACAGAGTGGAAGGTCAATGGGAAAGGAAAACATTTGTGTAATCTGCTACACAGAAGCAGTATTATCAAGCTCCTGAATGGAGAATGCTGTAAATCTTGACCTTTTCAGTGTACTTCTTTAGCACTGATGTGAGATTAACCTATAGAAAGAGGTCAGTAAAATAACCCTTGCCAATTAGTGGTTCAAAATCAATGGAAGGCAACTTTTTGTTAATGAATTTCACCACTGTGGAACTATATTTTCCTTATTATTATAGTGCCCGTCAATAATGCAACAATATTTTTAACTCTTTGACTGGCGCGAAGGGTATTTAAATCCCACCCCTGTCCTGGCAGGCCCTTTAAACCTTATGTTGCTAAAATGCATGTAATTACTTTTTCCTAAACAACTTCAACAAAAATTGGTTTTTAAAAACGAAATTTTCAGGAACTATTTAAAATACAATATATTATGCAATAAATTCCTTTCCATACCTCTTTATTAGTTTTTCTTCGTGTGATAAACATTGAAACATGAAAGTTTGCAGAGAGCCACACCACAGCCTGCACACATGATACTTGTTTCTTTTCTAACCTTGTGCTTAGCACTCACGGGACACTTTCTCAGGGCACCATTCTTCTTATTGTTACTGGGAGGAACATGGACCATTTTGTGAATTTTCAAGCCACCCTCTAGACGATTTACTGGCTCTTTCACTGGTGGCCTTTTCAAGGTCGAGGGAG
>NW_019739974.1:249870-251345 GCF_002891405.2 Cryptotermes secundus
ATAATAATAATAATAATAATAAAAGATAGGACTGAAAATCTATGCAATAGGAAAGCAGAACTTTATGAGTTATGCAGAGAAATTCTTGTTTAATTATTATGCAGTGTATTAAATCACATCATGACACTTAATAATCTCACTGTGATGTTAGGAACCTCAATTGAGATATTCACTATGGTATATATGTCCAGGTGATGTGATCCCATCACACCCTATTCCCATGACATTATTCAGTGTTAAGAGACCTGTTCAGATATAATATTAATGTCTTGCACCATCATCATGATCATTGTAATTAATATACAAAAGAAGTGTGGGCTACTTTACAACTCTCAGCAGCTAGACTAAACAATGTTATATGGTAGGAATGAATGAAAAAGGATCTGAAAGGAAGTGGCTGTAGCCTAATCAAGATACTCTCTGGCATTTGCTTGGAGGATCTGAGGGAAATCATGGGGGAAAAACTCTTTAACAGGATAGTAAATGTTCCATCTGAGATTTTAACCAAGCACCTCCCAAATACAAGTCAAGACCAACCTGTCTAATGTCTATGATCTAATCAACACACAATTTCACATGCCTACCTGTAGTAATTGGTTTGTCATCACAACAATATATACAAAATTCACATGATATTATTTGAAATACCAAATATCAGGGTTCTGCACTGCCCTCCCATAGGATACTGCACAGCTGGTATTATTAACAGTACACAACTCAAAGTACAAAGGTGTGGCAGCTTCCAACGGTACGATGTCCCCACCAAATTTAATTCTTTTAAGTTTGTTATTTAATGGTGCTGCTTGTATCAAGACAATATTGTGTTAATGACAAGATTAATGAAAGTGGAGCAGCTAGTGGAATGAGAAGTGGCAGGGGATACAAAGTACTCAGAGGAAACCTGGCACTTTATCCACCAAAAATCCCACATGATCTAATCAAGGGTTGAGCCTTGACCACTGTGGTGTGAAGGTGGCAAATAACAACCTGAGCTCTAGTACAGCCCTGGATTTCATAACAATTTTGTATACTATTGAAATATTGTAACAGGGGAAGATATGTGCACATATGCAAGCACACATACAGACATGACAGCATAAAACTAATTTTCCTTATACAGTCAACTCTCGATTATCCGGGGGCGGATTAACCGGTTTGCGGCTTAACCGGGGCTTTTTTTTTTAAGTTTATATGTTGTTTAATATTCATTCACTTTTGTTTCACATGGTGAGTTTAACACTATTTTCGCACTAGTGTGAACCGAGCTCTGCATTATTTCGTCCCGTTATGCGAACACAATGTTCTAGGGTGGGGGTGAAAGAATGCAAGAATTTTTGGAAAGTTTCAAGGACAAATACACCGCCCCAGGTTATTTAACGGTACCATCTCAGTGTGAGAGTGCATTGTGAAAGTAAGTATCAGTTTCTTAATATAGATCTTCAAGTGCGTTAGCAAAATGTCGGGGTTTAAAAGGA